>NC_053049.1:35550624-35853654 GCF_003473485.1 Medicago truncatula
TGGAAGAAAAAAAAATGCATGACAAAGCCTTCAGTTTATATCTCTTTGTATAGAACTAGTTTGCCAATTATTCATAAATAATCGTGTCAAAGGCATTAAAGAAACAATATACTATAACTGCAATTGAAGTTTTAATTAAACACTAAACCGTAAACCCTAATCATGTGGGAGACGTTAAAAAATAGCTGGTTAAATTTCCATGTAATAAAGAATGAAGTAACATAGCTGCAATTGAAAGAATATATAACTGCAATTGAAGTGATAATTATGTATGAGACATTAAAGAAAGAATATATAACGCTAATTGAAGTGTTAATTTGTGGCAATCATGCCTGAGACATTAAAGAAATATATTTGTGAAATTTTCTTATGATAATGAACTGAGTAATAATACAACTGCAATTGAAGTGTTAATTTGTTGTAATCATGTTGGAGACATTAAAGAAAGAATATATAAATGCAAATGAGGTGTTAATTTATTGGCTCATAGCTGAATTTAATTTAAGATCCAATCTCCTCCACAATCTTATTTAAGAGAATCAAATTTTAGCGTAAATATCAAAACACCAATTACCTTAACTGATAACATAATTATCGAAGAACTCCATTAAGCACTCTCTGCCAATAAAGAATATCGTAAAAAATTGCAATCAGAACTTAATTTAACTGAGTAAATCTAAATCACATAAATCGTATCTAGAACCTGGTTTTACATGAGCACAAAATTAATTAACTGAAACAATCATAGTTTCTCAAATTCCGCATATAACTTGTTTTAATTAAACTTTGAATGTATAAACTAAGAAATGATAGTACCTTATTCAAGCAATGGAGAAAATCCTGTGATAGTAATAAATCCTTTACGATCAGTGTTATGATTTGTTTCTTTGTGATGCGTGGTATGTCAATAAAGATAAAAGAAAGCATAACGAGAAGAAGAAGATCACACACACACCACCACACCTGAGGAAGATCCCGGGCAATTCCCGTGCGATCTTCCTCAGAAACAACAAAATATTTTTTTATTCATTTTTTTTTACCTGCCATGCAAGCGCACCTGTCATGGCAAAGGTCGGTTCACAATAACATAATTTTCATCATGTCACTAAATTCATAACAACGCTTTTGTTACAATAATCTTCTCTTCAATTTCAATCCATGCGAAACTCGCGATCATCACAATGATCCAATTGTACCTGCAACGAGAACATGTGAACTAGGTGGATGAGCATTAAGAAAATCGTGCCTCCTCGCAATGATAGATCTGGCAAATCGAACTTCAGACCTAGAAAAAATGATGCAAATGAAAATGAAATTAGAACAATCACAAAGGTGATTAAAGAAAAATAATCAACAAAGTTAAGATTAATCATACCATGGAAAATTTAACCATCGATGTGTAGATCTTGAACTGATTCATGTGGAAGAATTTGCAGCACGCTACAACAAGATTGATGAAGAAGTAGATATTGGTAAGAATAAAAGAAATGAAGTTGTTGTGAAAATTTAGCTTTTATTTTACGCTATATATAGAGGTTGTTACATTGAGTTTGGATCCTTCTATGGGCGCGTTGATGATGAGGCAGTGGTGGTTCTTATCCTTTTTTTAGACAAAATAGGAAGGAAAAATAAAATAAAAATTGTGGCTGTATTTGCTCTTAGTTATGGGTAAGTACAGATTGTTACATTTTTGTTTTACTATATGTATGTAGGTGGGAATGGAATAAATGTTCTTTGAAAACTATCCACTAAAATGAGTAAATATAAAATAAGAAAATCAAAAGTTGATATTATAACAAATTTATTGTTTTTTTTAACAGATTCAACGTTTGTTATGATGTACATAAAAAAGTTACAATATCAATATTTTACTTTTAGTCAAAAAACAAATCAATATTTTACTTAGTCAAAAGTTGATATTATTTTTTTACAAAAATATTAATTTAAATATTAAAATTTGCTGCGATTCAATTCACTTTAGAGGAATTCAATTCACTTCAGATATAAACTTTATTTAAATTTGCTACAATTGAATACGATAAAAATTTCAATAAAAGACTAAAAATATTAATTTTATAAGGATTGGAATTATATTTAAGTTTTTAACAAAAAATAATTTTTTTTATGAATCAAAGGAGCAAAGAAGACATAAAGGAGAAACTAGATATCTTAACTATGTTGGCCACCTATTCTGAATTTTTTCAAAAATAAAAATAAAAATTATATAAGAAGGAGACTATGCCAAAACCCTAAAAAAAATAACAACCAAAGTGATAGAACAATTTTCAATTGGACACTAAGTATAATAACAACCAAAGTGATAGAACACTTTTCAGCAGAGTTTTGGCGCTTGTAAATTGTTGTTGAGTCTTGCCATTCTCTAAGTCTTCACTCCTTTATATAGAGGTGTGAAAGAGACGTTGTGAAATTGCCAGCACATCAAAACAGAGTCGTTTTGAAGCTTTGATCAATCACCAATGATCCTTTGCCTGATTTGGTTATTGTCCTATGAAGGATCAATTTCAAATGCATTCCAAGTCTGAGGGAACACCGTTGCAGGCAGAGATGTTATCCTTGTCTTGTAGCAGAGACAAGAGCAGAGTAGTGGTTGTACACTTCGTACAATTGTACTTTGTCAACGCTCTTCAAAGAACAAGCATCCAATGCCTTCAAATCCTTTCAAAATAGTCGTTGCTTCACTCTTCTGATCTTCTGCAATGCTTAGACGAGATTAAATCCATTGAACAACCTTTGAAGCTTTAAGTCTTGCATCTCCTGATGAACTTCAGCTTCTGGTGATCTTGCTTCTGATGAGTTGCTTCAGATGAACTTGTTTCTAATGACGTCATCACTTCAAGAGCACTTTTGACTTCAAGAGCACTTCTCTTCAGACGCTTTAAGCTTCTTTTTTGTTGATTCCATAGCTCTCAATTCGTTCTTCCAAAACCTATACTTTAAGTAGACACTAAATTTTTTGTCCATGGTCCTGCACACTTGAACAAATATTAACATATCCAATTGACAATTTTTAATATCTTGTTATCATCAAAACTCTTAAAGAGCAGTGTTAAACACATTTTCTTCCAACATGATCATGCTATGATTAATGTGGGTTAATTTTTATCATATGTCTTTTATTGGATTTTTGTTGTTGTTATGTTTATATTATTATTACATTCAAAATGACCCGTGCGACAGCACGAGTCGGCGATCTAGTGTAAAGTGGAGAACACAAATATTGTTGGCAGCTTTGGACCCCACCAAGAACATAAATACTCTTAAGGGTAATTTTGGAATAAAAAGTATGCTACACCAAACCAAAAGTAACCACACAACACGCAAAACCTAACAAACCCTCCTCCACCGCCGGCCGCCGCTAATTCCAGTTTGACAATGGTTGATTCGGCAAATCGCGACGCCATACTCCAAATCGAAAGTCGTATCGATAAATTAATGGAAGATCCAACCAACAATGAACAAGTTATTTGTGAGTTGAAGAGTCTTCGTGAAATTCTTCTTAATCCTAACAAAGAAGATGTCGACATGGACCACGAAAAAAAATCCACGCAAAACCTTACAAACCCTCCTCCACCGCCGGCCGCCGCTAATTCCAGTTCGACAATGGTTGATTTTTCAAAGAGCGAGGTCATAGACATAATCGAAAGACGTATCGATGATGGTAAACTACAGGAAAATCCAACCTTCTGGGAACCCGTTATTCGTGAGTTGGAGAAACTTAGGGATATTCTTACAAACCCTCATCCACCACTACCGGTCGCCGCTAATTCCATTTTGACAATGGTTGATTCGGCAAATCGCGACGCCATACTCCAAATCGATAGTCGTATCGTTGAACTAAAGGAGGATCCAACCACCAACAAAGAAGTTATTCGTCAGTTGAACAGGCTTCGTGAAACTGTTTTTCGTTTTTACAAAGAAGAAGTCTTCGAAGAAAAAAGCAAAACGAAATTCGACGATGATGACTTTGAAGAGATGATGGAGAAAACTCGTCTCGTTAGTGCTATTGTCGACTTGCTTTCCTTTCCTTCACCGGAACATAGTTTGTTTAATCCAGATATGCTTGTTATCCTTCCTGATGGTGATCCGATGCTTCTTCTTACTAAAAATGATTTGGCCTCTATCCATCAATTTGTTTCGAAACCTGTTGATTACAGTGAGCAGCATATTATGCACGCTATTTCGTCATTCTGTATCAAAGCTAAGTGGTGGCTTGCACGCAATCCTGGTGTTAATGATCTGAGTGTCAGCTTGAATAAGATCATTTCTGTAATCGACAATCCGGTATAATATAATGCCTTTTTGTTTGCCTTTGCTGGATTGGATATACTATTTTCAATGAGTTTAATATTAATTTGCATGTTTTTTCAGGAAGATAAACTCAAGAAAGATGCCGCCACCAACTTTGAAGTAAGTCCTCAATTAGTTTGGTTTTTAAGAATTTTAAATTTGGTTAAAATTAGTTATATTACCTTGGTTATTGTGTGTGTTAGGAACAGGGAAAAAATAGATCGACAATGGAAAACAATAGTATGTTATTTATGAAATTAAAAGATAAATGCAAACAGATGAATATCACAGAGCAAAGCTCCTACAGTGGCAAGACAGCCTCCCACTCTTTCCTCACATCCCTATATAACAAAACACATCACTCAATCCATATGCTCCCTCACTCCCTGCCACATAATGGGTTTGGACAGAAGATTTGCCCTGCTAATTTACTATTTGGGCCCAGATTCTCCTTTATGGCCCTATTTTGACCAATGATTCTATTTCCTGACTGGATATCGTCTCCGTAGAAAACCTCTTTGAGGACGTACCTTCCACAACAATTGTCTCTATATCCACATAAGTCCTATTGTAAGCATAGCCAGTGTTATTATCAAGGAAAGGCACACAAACTTATTTGATCCATCAATTAGACTTTTAACGCATGGTATAGCCCTACTCCTCTCTATATGCCGTAACCCAATGCTTGAGAAGAATTACTCACTGTTAAAATTAAGAATCTTTAGATTTTCCTTTAATTGTACTACTTCCTAGATTGATTGCTATTACTCCTAGGGTATACAACTTCTTAGGACAGTGCATACTCATAAATACTATGTGTGTGATCTCATTATACATACATGGAGTTTTACATATTTTTACACTCGCATTAGCCAAAACAAAAATTGAGAAGCTAGTACCATCTACTTGACTCATGGATTGAATCTCATAGTCTTTGTTTAAGAAACCTTTCTGCTTGTGGACAACATGGTCTAGAGTTCCAAGAGTCAACATTATCACTATAGCTGTACCATAGTGTATCCAAGGGAGTTGATACATGTCATTACCTGTGTAGGTGGCATTAGTCTTCGTACTCCAGGTTTGAGAAACAGACACATTAGAGCTAATGGGCCCAGACACATTAACGTGCAAATTTCCAAATTTGCCCCCTGCCCTCCTTTTCTCACGAAAGTCAAATCTGTAGTTGAGTAAGGTGCTGGACCCACCCACCGTGCCAAATACCCATGCCCCACTCCCCTCTTTCTCCAACAAGGGAAATGTTTCGACGTTCTCGCGGCAAGATTAATCAATACAATCCATACAATAAATTTGAATATCTCAACATATAAGTTTAGTTGCTTATTGCTATTGTTGATTTGGATTCTCTTTATTAATGTGGGTTTTGTATCTTGTGAGTTTAGTTAGGACTTCAAAACAACAGGGAATAAGAATTGTAAGTATGTAAATTGTCAACTAGAGTTGTTAGGTGCTTTGTCTTGCTTCACCTTGTATTTCTGTTTTCCATGTTGAAGAGGGGATTGCAGCTCTTTCATTATATCCTGAGCTGTTATTTTGTCTATGTTTGCTCACTACACCTTGTTCTCTTTATTTGTGTTGGTTGATATATGACATGAGGGATGGGTACTAGAATTAATAGACCTCCATGAATCAAAATCGTCCCCAGACATGTTTTTGATTGATACTTGGACTAAATTTTGAGGGAGAAAATGGTCCTTTAATTGCATTCTGTTATGTTTATTGAGGCGTAAAGTGGTTGGATAGCTGGATAAAAGAGGGTTGGCTTAATTCGAACATGTTTTATTACTTGGCACGAGAGCAGAAGTTAACAATTATATCTAAGTCATTTACATTGTTGTGGGCTACATATGAAATGACACAATATTATATAGTTTAGAATATGCACTGTCTGGTTTCATGTAAATGCACTAATGTGTTGGTAGGTGTCATTAAACATGCTAGCAGGTTCATGTTCTAGCATTTGGAATGTTGTCTCGTTGTATTGGAAGACATCTTGTGTCTGTGGCTAGGACACTTTTGTACTCATGCTATAGTTTAGATTGTTTTCTAGTTTGTCTTCGTGCTTAGTGTAACATCTATTGTAATACTCTATCTATACAATGTGTACTATTATGTAGATTATTTTGAATGAGTTTAATATTTGTATGTTTTTTCAGACACCGGAAATGGAAAAACTCTCTGCCGACAATGGCCAGCAATCTAATAGCCAAGACAGAAAACGATTGAAAAAGTCTGATGAACAAGAAAAGAACTCTGTAAAAGTCCTTTTCTCTCGAAGAGAAGAACAACTACGTCAAGAGAGCCCCTCGTGAGAGGCTTAAGACCAACTTGAACACTACCGATGTGTACATAATTGTATTTTTTTGTTTATATGTTCATTAATACTTTTTTTGTGAGAAAAGATGAATTTCTTCATCGTCACATTTTAGTTTAAATTTTTGTTCCACGGTTCTAATAACATAGTCAGATTTGTGGAAGAAAGATCTACTTGTTTTGTACAAATCTTTTAGGGGTATCTTAGGTATCTCCACTTTTAAAAGACTTGAAAAAAAACTACAATTAAACTTGTAATTAACTATCCAAGATCTCCAACATGAGATTAACAACCTAAAAATTGAAATAAAAGACTTAAGAGAAACTCAAAACAATCATGAGTTCATCTTAGGACAACTACAAAGCTATGAGAGTTATAAAGATAACACAACAAATGTTAATCTTCCTGTCCAAAGTTCAAACTTTCAAGATAAACAAGAAGATGAAGACTTTTTGGGTTTAATAAATCAATTAAAAATCCAAAAATTTTATATAAATATTAGGATTGTTATTAAAGAATTTATTCATGAAACTACAGCCCTTTTTGACACTAGAGCTGATTCAAATTGTATTTTAGAAGGAGACTTTGTAACACCTCGTTAACCCAACAATATAAATATAATAATAAATCAGAGTTTATCACCAAACGGGAATGTCATACTACTTTTCAAAATTTCTTAAATAGAATAAAATACTATTTAATAAACACCAACTTTAATAGTTTCACCAAAACTTTGCAGTGGAATATTTTTCAATAATAAATAACATCGACATCCAACAATTAATTCTCCAATGATAAATTCTGGCACAAAGGCCTTAACATAATTATTCTTCAACATATGTTTCAAACAACCATAAAGAGGCTCCACAATCATGTTCCAAAATTGATACATAAGAAATGAAAATTAAACAACTATTTCCCATCCCGTTACGTATCAGAGCCCTAGACACTTGAGCCACCATCTACTACTCAGGATCACCTGCAAGTTACCTATAAGAATGACAATATTTCCAAACAGAAGGGGTGAGATTCACAAACAATAATAATAGATATATAATTCATCAATTGAATCCAACACCCTAAATATCATCAATACATCATTATATATATATATATATATATATATATATATGGTGTATCATATGAGAGGAGTGTTATAATGAGAGAATGAGAGGAGTTATTTGTGTCCATTGGATCCAATTTAAGGATTGAGATTAAAAGATCCCTTTTAGTGGAACACATGACTTCTTTTTCCAATAAAACATACCCTCACGCGCTTCCAACTTTTGTTGTTTTCAATAACGTCTTCCTCTTCCTTTTGTTGTCTTCTCTTAATTTCCCTTCCTCTCTTCTTTAATCAAGATGCCGAGTTTCTTTTCTGAAGAACCCAGATAGACAACAACAATCATCTACCCTATAAAGACACAACCTTCAATTAAAATTTAATAAATCTTAAATCATTTTTAGAATTCAATAAAAAAAGATATAGAAAATCATATTGAAGAAAACCGTAAAAATCAGCACTTATTTAAAACAAACAAAAATCTCCCAAATATTTATTTATTAATGAAGAATTCAATAAAAAAAAGATATAGAAAATCATATTGAAGAAAACCGTAAAAATCAGCACTTATTTAAAACAAACAAAAATCTCCCAAATATTTATTTATTAATGAAGAAATCAGTAAGGGAAATTGAAAATAATATATATTAGAGAGAGAGAGAGAGAGATGATGTAGAGAAAATGATTGCTGCAATTTTCAATTAGGAATTTAATAGTTGACACAAGTTCTGAATTTTACATTTGCTGCAACCGACACGAGTTCTACTAGCAGTTTGGGAAAATATGGGATTTAGGTATACAAATACAAATAATATTTAAGTCAGCCATTTCCAATAGATCATTTCCCTATCGCCCCTTGAAAGAAATCAAATATTGTGATTACACCTGTGTTAAAGCATTCACAGGGCATAAGCCCTCACCAATTTGAACAACAAGGTGTTCCAGGGCATAAGCCCTCCCGCTTTGAACGATAAGGCGTTCCAGGGCATGAGCCCTCCCACTTTATATGATTATGCAATGACTCCACCTGTGTATATCTACATACAACTCGACAATGCATACAACGACAACCACTACTCGTCAATGCATATATGTAAATATGACTTCACCTCGACAATTCAATTAATAATACTTCAACCTTTGAAAAGAATTCAACAACATGTATAATTTATTTAAATATAAATATACATCACAGCCATCAATAATCCATCATAATTAATCCAACATTTCCAGAAAAATACACAATTAATCATAATCATGCTCCTACATCTAATTCATTCAACATTATTCAATTACGTAGCAAACAGCTTCAAATATTGGGCAACTCATCTCGCGAGTGCATCTGCTCACTATGGCAAACTCAGGAAATGGGTTACTCGCCGTGGCGAGTACGAGGCGAACGAGAAAAAGGTGCTCTCGGAAGTTTTGACATTTTTCTCACTAAAACTTCATTTTTAAGCTCCCTATTCATCTTTTTAATCTAAAAATTGTCCCAGTCCTCTCTAAAAACATCCAGGCACTTAAAGCTAACCAAATTACACCTTATAACAACAATTTAAAAATCAAGGTTTTCACTCACTAACTCGCCATGGCGAGTGGTTCTGTTCGCGAGGCAAGCCATGAAGATTGCTCACTCGCAAGGCGAGACAGGCTACTCGCCGGGGCAAGCGATGAATGTCTGTACGGGCAGAATGCAGGTTTTTCTCCAAAAATCCCAATTTTCTCAATTCACTCCCCAAAACAGTTTACAGAAGTGTAATAAGATGCTGTCTACAACCTGAACACATTTCTAACACTAAAACAATGATTTCTACACTCTTTCCATCCAACATCAAAGAATCAAATCTAGACCCAAATTCCCAATTTTCTACCAGAAACATGTTAAATCCAAAATCAGAATTATAATCTACATATTGAAAGTAAACCTCACCCTTACCTTAAATCAGATGAACAATCTCTACAAATTCTGGTTCTCTTGGCTCTTCTCCCTTGTTCTTGGTTTTTCTCCCAAAACTTTGTTGTACGTAAAACAGTTTCTGACTTTCTCTTTTCCTAACTCCCAACACTTAACTCCCCCTTTATTTCACTTAACTCCCTCTTAATTCTATTAATTCTAATTAAATCCCCAAACTCCAAATAATAATAATTCTTACTTATTCTAATTAATATCAAAATAAATCATATAATAAAATATAATACACCACATAATCAACAATAATTATTTAAACTCATATAAAAGACTCTTAAATAAATCATATAATAAATAAATAACGACTAGGGCGTTAAAGGCTTAGCCTTCCATAAAAACAAGTATTAGTAAATTAAAACATAAATAAATCAAAGCATAAATAAAGAAAAAGAAGAAGAACAGAACGCAGCAGAACAGAACTGAACTGCTCAAAGAAAGATTGTATTTGATTGATGAAAGATTGAAGAAAGCTTAGAAAGGAGAAATCAGAAGCTCAGATTATCTCTCTAAAACTCTCTAAGTGAAAACAAAGGGTGCCTTCTAACAAGGAATGACAAATAAAAGGTACTGTTTCTACAGTTCAGGTATCAAACCGAAACTATTTCAACAGTGAACGGTTTACCGTTTTTTGCAAAAAAATAAAAAAAAAATACAAATATTGCTACGGTAAAAAGTGATAAATTATTGATTTTTGTAATGATGATTTGTGCAGAGTCGTCTGCTAAATTGATTGTCGAGTATATTCCGTATCAGTCATCTTCATTTGAACATAAATTTACTGTAGATGATGAGGAGGAAGGTAGAGCTTGCTTATTCTTTCCCTTTTTGTTTTCTTTGTCTTGTTTTAAAAGATTAACAAAGTAGAGTTGATGATAACTTATATTCACATTATCGTTTATAGATTGTATTTTTTTTAAATGTTTCTCCATTTGTCTTCATTTAAAACTTTTTCAGATGTTAGTCCTTTCGTCTTTATCTTGAATTAGTTCATAATTTTTTTTTCTTTTTTAACTTAATAAATTTATAAAGTTGAAGTCATAATAGTTGTGCCGATAAACTTGCTAATTTAGGACTATCTATCTCCTCAATAGTTTGGTTTGATGATTTTCATAATAAGTTTAAAGATGATTTTGCTCAAAACAAATGTTTAAAGATGATTACATAAAAAATATGTTAGATCTTCCTAGCTATAGGTTTGTAAATATTTTCCTTCAAAAAAAATAAAAGGTTTGTAAATATTTGAAAGGTTTTGGCCTAATCCCCTTTCTTTTGTTTGCTTTCTTCTTTTATATCTATCTAAGTGATGCACTTTGCATCATCATCTATTAAAAATAAGAGTGATTAGGATTTTTTTTTTCTTCATTTGTTTAAAAAAAAAGCTTGTAAAGTTAAAGCAGATTGGTTTTATTCAACCAAAAAAAAAAAGCGAATTGGTTTTTTATATATAAAAAAGTAGCGTAAAATGGTCAGTAAACGTAATTCACACATATTAGTTTATAGATTATATTTTATTTTATGTCAAGTTTATAGATATTGAGACATTATAGATTCTTTTTTCGGTGAAGTTCATAAAAAAAAATAGTTTATAATTTTTTTAGATGTTTCTCCCTTCATCTTTATTTATAAGATTTTTTTTTGTAAAAAAAAATCTGTTGTTCCTTAATATCAGACTACTTGGAAAATTTCACATGAACTAATGATATTTTTATGAAATACTAACCAGAAATTTCAAAGTTTTAACTCAAACTTTCACATGTATTAAATTTTAATTTTAGTAGGGACTTGTATTAATCATATTTCAAAGTTTTAACTTAATAATATACTGAAGATGGGGTTGAACTTGGTACGTACCTTTGAACGTGATTTTAATAAGTAGATGCAATTTAATAACTCAATAAAATTATTAAATGATCACTGCTAAGAACTCTCAATTTTCCTGCGGATTTACCTGCGGTTTTAGGTAAAAATTCCTCAGGAAACTTGTTTCTTGTTTCCTGCAGATTTTGTCAAGGATTTAGGTTTCAGGTAATACCTTCGTGGGTAATTGTTTCCTTAGGATTTTAGATCCGCAGGAAAGTATATCCGTAGAAAATGTACAAATATCTCAGGAAACATTCGGTCAGTGTTAGAGGAGTTTTCTCCTGCCTGCACTTTGCTGCAAACAAATCGCAGGAAATGGATTTATTTTTTTAAAAAAATAATGAATTCCAATGCATTCCAAAACGATTAAAATTAAAATTATAACAAATTTCTATCCATTTCAGCAATTACAAAAAATTCGAACATCAAAATAAAATTAAAAGAAACACACATCTCTTTATAATAATTCATAAAAGACAATAATATAATTCCTATTTCTAAACATCTTTCTATGATAGATTTGCAGAGTCCTATTTATTGGGTCATTAGTGTCTTGCCTAACGCTAGACACCAGCTGAAGGAGGATCATACTAAAGATTTTTTCGCCCTAACTGCACAGTTAACTAATCAGCAGCAGCCATAGCACGAGATGTTGGACCAATGGAACTTTCATACCTGTGAAATTAAAGATAAGTATACAGTGAAAAGTGAGAGGAAACTAGAGAGTGAAAGTGCATTTGCAGTTCATGATAAACATGCTGAATTAGAATTATATAAGTAATGTGTTCTTCTTCAAAAAAATAAATATAAGTAATGTGTTTATGCACCTTGCACTAAACCAGTTCTCATGAATTGTTGTGACCAAGTCTGCCATCCAAATTTTCATCAGTAATGTAAGAGAAGAGAAGTACGATGCACCACAGCAGAGAAAGTAATTGTTACCTGCGGATGTTCCTACGATAATAGGATCTGCAGGGAATTTCGACTGGCTAATAATTACCGCAGCAAAATCCTCAGGAATTACTGCGGATTTTCCTACACCAGTTTTCCGCAGGAAATATCGACTGGCAAATATTATCGGTAGCAAAATCCTCAGGAATACCTGCGAGTATATTTCGGCAGGAAAATCCGTTGGAAAATTGAGAGATTCTAGTAGTGGATACATTTCAAGATTCTAACTCAATTACTAGGATGCAATTTTAATTATTTTGGCTCGTATAATCTGGTCATGATTACCACTTAATTGTTCTTATTGTGGCGATCTGTTAACTGTTTTGTTGTGTGTCACTGTTAAAGTTTTTCAAACTAACTTAGTATGCTCAATTTCCCACTCTCTATTCTTGTCCCATCTTTTTACACTTTGCCAGATGTTGTTTGTAAGGGATTATATCCCTATCATCCAATACATGTAAGATCATACCATATGTTTGTTTAAAATATTATGTTATAATTTTTACAATACTCCTAAATTATTTCTATGTTGTACTTTGCTTAATTTAAAACTAAGGTTGTTAGATTATGTCTTGGCTCACCTCTTACTTAATTTCACATTCAAATATCAGGTTGAGATTTGAAAAATATTGTGACCTCTATTAGTTTTTGTTTTATGTTTTCATTTATTAAAAATATGAAATTATTAGAAATTTGATTCATGGCTTTTATATTGTCGCTACAAATCCAATTTTAAGGGAAGGAGCTGGCTATTCCTGGTAATCATAAGGTATCACCATAAGTTCAATATATTTTATGCTTGCTAATGTTGGCTAAAGGTACATACATGTACTAAAAATTTGATTGCATTATTCTTAAAATGTGAATCCTTAATTAGGGGTTTAACAAGTGTGATGGGGTTTTGTTATGCATGAGTTCTAAACTTTGTTGTATAATTCCTTAATCCTCAAGGAGGTCAATGGATAAGGATGTGTCATTGTAATAAGAAGTGGTCACTAGGAATATTAGTCTTACCCTATGTTTAGATTTAGTTGTGTTCATTCCATTGAGATTTTGATCTAATTGGTGAGTTTTTTATTGTCACTTTCACTTTCACTTTTTTTTTTCATTTTATGTTTCATTCTTTTTATGTTTACCTCTCTGGTTATTCTCGACATGTTATGGGGGTCTTGAAATGAAGACAATTTTTTTTTTTACTTCTTTGGTTGTTACATGGCGAAAAGAAAATAGAATTTGGAACTGGAGCGGCAGTGAAGATAATTTTTTTTTTTTTTTTTTTTTGTTTCAATTGCTATACAGTATCTCTGAATAAGGATAAAGTTTCTACACACATATAACATTCCATGTTTGAAAGTATAAATTAAAATCATAGCTATTCTACGTGATTTTTTATATTTTGAAAACATTAATAATTTTCTTTTCCTTTTTTTTCTTCCAAAGTCAATAAAGACATTTTTACTTTGAATTGCTAAAAATTTATCCATTCTCTTCCTCTTCTTTGAGGCAGACCTCTCAAGTTGTCTTGAACCAAATTCAAACTTTTACTTCTATCATGATGAAGCCTCTTGCTCCATGTTCTTCTGATTTGGACATTTATATTTCTCATTTTTATCATGAAGTTAAAGTTTGTGATTCCTTACTAAGATGGGGCATCAAGGCTCCTTGAGTTGGATGGTCTTGGACACTTCACCTACTCCAAATGTCCTTGGAAGTCTCACTTTGGCATGGATTAAGTCTTGATAACATGCAAACTCTACAATTTTTGTCAGACATCTAGACGGAATGAATGAACTCGTTCTAAATGTCATGAAGATGGTGATAAAATGGTAATAGTAATAAGAAATAATACCAACAGTAAGTACCTGATAGCATCTAGGAACGTCAGGCAGCATGTAGGAACCGTGTGTCATGGCTTCTACTAACAGAGAACGGTCCCTAAACGAGTACTTCAAAAGGGATTCTTGATAGCTGACATTAACTAGATTATCTCGACAAAGCATTGAATTGCATCTCATATGTAATATTAATATTCACTTTGATACCAACTCAATCCAGAAACAACAATGCAGCCATCTCACCACCAATCAGTGCTTCAACAACATCAGCAACAACTTACCGTTTCAATTTTCTATTTCCGCGACTAAATATTTTTTCCGCGGAAATAGAAAATTGAAACGGAAAGTTGCTGCTGATGTTGTTTGAAGCACTGATTGGTGCATTCCTTAGCGCAGGTGGTGAGATGGCTGCATTGTTGTATATGGATTGGATTGGTATCAAAGTTAATATTAATATTACACCCTATGAGAGGCAATTCAATGCTTGTCCAGACAATCTAATTATTGTCAGCTATCTAGAATCCCTCTTGAATTACTCGTTTAGGGACCGTTCTCTATAGGAGACATTAAAGAAATAGATTTGCTAAATTTGCTTATGATCAGGAATTGAGTAGTAATATAGCTGCAATTGAAAGAATATATAACTGCAATTGAAGTGTTTATGTGTTGTAATCATGTCAGAGACATTAAAGAAAGAATATATAAATGCAAATGAAGGGTTATTTTATTGGCTCATAGCTGAATTTAATCGAAGATCCAATCTCCTCAACAATCTTATTCAAGATAATCGAATTTTAGAGTAAATAGCAAAACACCAATTACCTTAAATTATCGAAGAACTCCATTAAGCACTCTCTGCCAATAAAGAATATCATCAAAATAAAATCTTAATTTAATTGAGTAAATCTAAATCACATAAATTGAATCTAGAGCCTGATTTTACATGAGCATGAAATTAATTAACCGAAACATTCATAGTTCCTCATTTCCGCATAACTTGTCTTAATTAAACTTCAAATCTAAAGTAATAAATGATACCTTATTCAGTCAACAACGTAGAAAATCCAGTGATAGTGATAAATCCTTTGTGGCAAGTGTTATAATTTGTTTCTTTGTGAATTGTGATGCGTGGTATATCAATAAAGATAAACGAAAGCATAACCAGAAGAAGAAGATCACACACACACACCACCACAGCAGGGGAAGATCCCGGGAAATTCCCATGCGATCTTCCTCAAAAAAAAAAAAAAAAAATTTACCTGCCATGCAAGCGCGCCTATCATGGCAAAGGTCGGTTTCCAATCGCAAAATGTTCATCATCATGTAACTAAATTCATAACAATGCTTCTGTTACAATAATCTTCTCTTCAATTTCAATCCATGACGAAACTCATGATCATCGCAACGATCCAATTGTACCTGCAACGAGAACACTTCAACTAGATTGATGAACATGAAGAAACTCCAAAAGCAATATAAATAAGAAGATCACGCCTCCTTGAAATGATAGATCTGGGAAATTGAATTTCAGACCTACAAAAAAGGATGCATATGAAAATGAAATTAGAACAATCACGAAGGTGATTAAAGAAAAATAATCAACAAAGTAAGATTAATCATACCATGGAAAATTAACCATTGTTGTGTTTATCATGAACTGATCCATCTGGAAGAGTTTGTAGAAGGCTACAACAAGATTGATGAAGAAGTAGATATTGGTAAGAATAAAAGAAATGACGTTGTTGTGAAAATTCAGCATTTGTTTCACGCTATATATTGAGTTTAGATCCTTCTATGGGCACGTTGATGATGTGGCGGTGGTACTTATCTTTTTTTAGGCAAAAAAGGGAAGAAAAAATAAAATAAAATTGTGGTTGTATTTGCTCTTAGTTATGGGTAAGTACATATTGTTACCTGTTGGCTTTTACCATATGTATGTGGGAATGGAATAAATGTTCTTAGGAAACTTTTGACTAAAATGAGTAGAATATAAAATAAGAAAATTAAAAGTTGATATTATAACAAATTCATTGTTTTTCATTTTGAACAAATTCAATGTTTGTTATGATGTACATTGAAAGTTACAATATCAATATTTTACTTGGTCAAAAGTTGAGAAGTTTATAGCATGGTCCTTAATTTTAAAACACTACTAGAAAAATTGAAAATAGTGACGGGTAAAATCCGTCTCTAAAATAAGAAATTTCCATCACCAAATAATCTAGAGACGGAATTAAAGACGGATCTATGTCTGTCTTTGATTTCTCGGTCTCTAAACAATTTAGAGACGGATTTTATATTCTGTCTCTGAGGGAGACAGAACATTTCCGTCACTAACCACCAATATCCGTCTCAAAGATATAATAAAAGAAGAAATTAAATCCGTCTCAAACACATATAATTCCGTCTCTGTGTAGAGACAGACTCCAAATTCCGTCTCTAATAATAATATATTTTTTTTAAAAAAATATTCAGCATAAAAATAATTTTTATGTTGGTAATTTGGTAACTCTATAATATATAGGTGTAAGCCTGCATACAAAATTTATTTGCTTAAGTCTAGATATATAATAATCTAATAGACCATAAGTTGTTTATTTACATCAACTTAATTAAGCTACACAATTCACATTCTAAGTAATGTATAGACCATAGTAGTTGTACAAACAATATTTCCAGCAAAGTTGTTAAAATAATTTCGGTGAGTCAAGAACTCTGCAATCTCAGCAATAGTTTCAACAACACCAAAAGGAATGCCATTTTCAATACCCTGCCAAAAGCAAAATCAAGAAAACAATGAACATAATTGTCTACAGAAATTCTTTGGCATATACAGTAGGACTGATCTACAACACATGCACGAGCTACATGTCTAGAGATATACACTAGCAAGTAACAAACTACTTGGCAACTATAAAAGTCAAAGTTGTAGAATCAAAATGTTACAAAATAGGATGCTTTATAGGATATCCTAGTCATCTTATATTCTTAAGCTCAACTAAATTTATTCAAACAAGGTTTCTACTCCTGAACCATTAAGTCATACCATAACAATTGATGAAACTAATGAGTAGCTAATGTTAAAGTTGACCTAAAACAAAATAGTTTTAACATGCTTACCTTATCAACCATAGACTTGGTCTTCTCAATTGTATTATCACTCCAACCTACATTGAATCAAATTTCCCATGTAAAAAATCAGCCACAATGATGAGAGAAGAGGGTTTGTGTAATTTAATAATAACCAATGACCTTAGACACAAGTCCTACAATAATAAGCACAGTGAGCCGAAAGCCACAAAAACTGCCCTCTCCGAATGATACACCAGAAAAACAAACAGAGCTCTGCCAGGCACCAGAACATAATCGCCCCACTAGAAAAGGAAAAAAGATACAACAACATACCTAATATGCAGCCAAACAGACAGGCGACACACACACACACACTGCTGCTGAAACCTGCCACCAAACAGCAGATGCAGAACAACAACAAGAGAAAACATCCACCCACCAAAAAGTAGAAAAAAGAAGCATAAAAGAAATAGGAATGTGGCAAGAATGACTTTTGATCAGAATGACTTTGTGAAATGTGAATCGATGGGGGGAGTTTTGGGGTCAATTGAGTTTTGGAGCCAACGTAGAGGTAAAAAGGGTTAGATTTTGTTTTTAAAAAATATATATATAATTACTTAGAGACGGATTTTGACACCGAAAACATTTGTCACGGAAAATTTTGTCTCAAATATCAGTCTCTAACCTTAGAATTTCAAATCCGTCTCAAACTATAAAATTTTGTCTCTAATTCCGTGTCAGTTAGTGACAAATCAAATTCCATCTCTAAACTCCGTCGTTATTTAGAACTTTTCTAGTAGTGAAAGTCCACCCATGGTCCCTCCAAAATGAACTTCAATAACAAGTTTTATAAAAAAATAATTGTTCAATGGTCCCACACATCAAAAAAAAAAAATTAAGTGTAACAATGGCTATTACTTTTGTGGGCTTAAATGCTCTTTCGGTCCCTTAACTATTTAATTGGTATCGCTTTGGTCCTTTAACTAAAAAAAAGATTGTTTGAGGATTTTAAGTTTTTTTTTAGTCTCGTTTTGGTCCCATCTGTTAGGTTTCCGTTAGGGTTTTAAAAAAAAGTTAACTCCTGAACATGTGTCACCTTGTCATTGGCTCTGAGTTTTTTTTTTTACAAATTTTTTTTTTTTTTTAAAATATATTTTTTTTTTGTAAAAAAAAAAATCTCAAAGCCAATGACAAGATGACACGTGTCCACACTTAACGTTTTTTATTAAAACTAACGGAAACCTAACAGAAGGGACCAAAACGAGACTAAAAAAAAAATTAAAATCCTCAAACAATTTTTTTTTTAGTTAAGGGACCAAATCGATACCAATTAAATAGTTAAGGGACCAAAAGAGCATTTAAGCCTACTTTTGTGCCTCCCATATAACACCAAAATCTCTTACACTCTGTTTGGTTGAAGAGAAATAGGGAAGAGAGAAAGAGATAAGAGAGAAAGAGGGAAGAGATGGTACTTTTCTCTTGTTTGGAATGCAGAGAAATAGGGAAGAGAGATTTAAAAACTATAGGGCCCACCACTTTTTATCTTCTCTCCAAAGTAGGGAAGAAAGGGGAGAGAAAAGTTTATAGTCTTTGTTATTCCTACTTTGCCCTTACCTTCAAATGTTACAACGTTCTCATGGCATTCAACACCTATCCAATGGTACAACTACTGGAGGCTGCAGGCATGCACCGTAGTGGAGCAACGTTGAAGCAACAAAAGAGAAAAGTAGTAGTAAAAACAATTTGTAGTAAAAATACAAGTAAATATAATATTTATTTTTGTTTAAAAAAATTATTTTAATTTCTTAATTAAGTTAAATTAAAATAAACTACATTAACTTCATTACAAAATTAAATTGAAATATGATAAAATTATCAAAAAAACTTTCTCAGTATAAGGATATTTTGGTCCTTTTAAAAATTAAACACACTTCTTTCTTCTATATTTCTTTTCTTTCTCTCTTGTACCAAACAACCCATCAAATCTACTCTATTTCTCATCTCTTTCTCTATTCCCATACTCTCTCTCACTTATTTCTCTCTTCACAACTTCTCTTCTAAACCAAACACACCCTTAGTCCAAAATCATTTTCATCCTCTCTTTCTCTCTCTTCATCGCTTGATTCTTCATCTTCTATCTCTTCTTCACCTTCATTAATTAATCACATGCTTATCTGTTTGTTACATAGTTTGTTACATTTTTTAAATGATAAAGGAAAAAATTTGACATTTTTTTTTAGAGAAGGAAAAAATCAGACATATATATATTTATATCGTGTTTGTTACATTTTTTTTAATATTTAAATTTATACTTATCTATTTGTTACATGTGTTATTTGTATTCAAAATTGAGGGTATTTTTAAAAATAAAAAGTCAACCCAAAAGAGTTGAAAGGGGTGTTTTCTTTATATATAGTATAGATAAAGATTTTGTAATTGGTTTAGCTAAAATTGCGACAACAATTACTCTAATGGATAAGATCAAACAGGAAATTTAACCACTAATCAATTCAACAAAATTTGTGGACAAAATAAAAAAGAAACAAAACCACAAAAATGGAGAAAACAAACTCATTGGTTATGAATGAAGAAAAGATAGGAAACTAGTTGAATTCTTATTCTTATCACAATCAAATGTAAGGTAAATTTATGGAAAATGATATCCATGAATAAAAAAAATAATTACTATTATTGTTAGAGTAGTATTTGAACATCCATTTGTTTGACAACCAAATAGACAACCTTATTTTTACAAAGAAAAGTATGTATTGACACAAAAATCAAAGTAATAGAGAGAAAATAAAAATGTAATGTGAGTATGAGAGAGAAAGTTGTCACAAAAGTTGTTATAAAATGGTTGTTCAAATATCATTTCTCTTATTGTTATCATTATCAAGTATTTAAAAATTAAATACTGCAATTTAAAGATTATTAATGTGTATTCTATTTTATGTGGGACCTTCGCTCTCTATTTTTTCAATGGAGAAAACTTAGGTACAATTTCTTAGGTGCTTTTCGTATGGTTCTTAACTAAAAATACCGTTATTTCCTCAAATCCATAATTTTCTCAAAGTTTGTTATATCAAAAAAATATGTTTTTTTAGTTAAGAACCGTACGAAAAGCACATAAGAAATTGTACCTAAGTTTTCTCTTTTTCAATTCACTTCACACTGGTTCAAAATCTTATTATAATTGGTGTGTAATCTTCCAATTTCCTTCCGACTTCACACTGTTCCAACAACAACTATTAAGAAAAGAAATGACGACAAAGGATTCCCTTATCTTAAACCATGACCCATCCCAAATTCTTTTATCGGACTGCCATTTACCAATACTTGAATTGTAAATAATCAACTCACTTCGAAAAAGTATTATATGATTTTCTTTCAAGGTAGTTTCGGTTTAGTTTAAAACCACCATAACTGACGCCCTGAACCTTCATACCAACTAGGTTCGGTTATGTTTTCCTCCTAAACTGAACCATTGCGCTGGTGTAAAAAACAATCCAAAATCACGATGCTTGAAAATTATGAAGGATATAAAATTTAATAGATAATGCACTAAAGATTATTAGAATATTTACAAAAGGTAAATTGCAGCGACCGTTGAAAAGTACATGTTATGCTGCCATAAAACTAAAGGATGGCTTAGGAAGATAAAATCAAAGCAGCATGGAATTGTTCACATTAAATAAATCTACTTCGATATGTAAATTGAAAAAACTACTACTATAAGGACTCTTATTATTTATGGTACCAAGAGGGGTTCAGATGGATTTTGTTGATATTAAAGAGTGGCTTGGCTTTGGACTCTAATTGGCAAACCTTTGGGAAAATCAACAAAAGGGTATACAATAGGTTGATCAACATCGACCATGTCCCAGTTGTATTTGAGGATGATATGGTGAATGAAAACAGCCATTTCAAGTTTGGCTAATTCTAATCCTGCACATAGCCTTGGTCCTCCTCCAAATGGCATGAAGTTGTTATTGCTCATGCTTGCACAATTTCCACTTTTACTACTAACCTACAATTACAACATCAATATCAATCCAAATATCAAAAGGAAATAGAAAGAGTGTTGATAGCATTATTAAAAAAAAAAAAAAGGTCATTACGTTTCTTACTTTATGAATTTATCGCGCGTCCTATTTAAATTCTAAATTCAAATTATTTTAACATGTTTTGAAAGTTTTTATGGAATATTTATGTCGTTTGAATTATATAATTATGACAAAATAGGGTGTGTGAGAAATCAATAGGGTGGAAAAATAATTTCAAAAAATAATTTCGTGTTGATAGCATTATATATTGGATAGCAATAATGGGCTCAAGGAGCAATAGTATATTTTGGGCCATAAAGAAGTCAAAATAGCTGAACGTAAGTTAACTCACGCTGAAAAATACAATTATGTGAGTATATTAAGTTGAAAATACATTTGCGTGAGTTAACTCACGCTCGGCTATTTTGACGGGAATGAGCAAAAACAGATAAGAGAAGAGCAATTAGCATAGTATGGGTTGCAACTCTTCTCCACTTTGATACTTGAAAATTGTTGTTTCTACTACAAATTTTGTTTGAAAACACATAAAAATTACACATTTAACTTCAACGGTAGCTGATACTGTTTGACTTCCTTCATTTTCTTTTTCCATAAATGATAGTTAACTGTCGTTGGGATTAAATATGTAATCTTGATGTGTTTTCAAGCAAAATCTGAAGTGGAAACAACAAGATTCTTGATATTTTTTTTAGATAATTACTTTCGAATTATAGTGTGTCTAGGAAAAACAATTCCTTAGTATGGGACGACCTTGAATTACAAGAAATTCTCTTGCTCTGAAGAGGCTGGAGTCAATATTAAACTCATGTAAACTAAACTAAACTAAAATCTTTTGTTTTAATTGGTTAGGTTGATAATTTCTGTAAAACAAATCGAATTGAAAAAGTTTATATTCGATAAATTGAACAGTAAATAATAATATTCTTTTAAGGAAATAAATAATAATATTTGAATAAACTTGTCAAAAAAATTTATATTTGAATAATATATAAAATAGTAAGAAAATATTTATTTATTTATACAAATTATAATTTATTTCACTGTCTTAAATGAAGTCACTAAGTAAAATCCTTAGATTTTTCTCTAAAATAAAAAAAGTAAAATCCTTAGATTTAACTCTTTCATTTTTTTTGGTACAAGATTCAACTTTTTAATATTTATCCACCAAGATAATTTTTTAACTAAGAATCTATCTACACTAACAACCTCTTTTAATAATTAACTCTTGAATAGAGAATTATAATCGAATAAAGTACATCCTAAAATATAGTATATGATCCATAAAAAGTACATCCTATATAATGTATATGATACCAAAAAAAAAGTATACCCTATAATATTAATTTCAAGATCCTGATTTAGAATATTTATCTATTAATAATTTTTGCTTACTATTTACGTTCACTTTTTCATATGTGTATTTTATAATATTTTCTTTTCGGTTACGTATTTTATAATATAATTCCAAAAGCTTTTCATATTTCTTTTGATAAAATTATTAACTAAATAAACCTGAGAAAAGGAAAAGGACAAGCACAAATGCACGTGCAAGTAGGAGACCCACATTTAGACAGACATTTATTTGTACTGGAATCACAGGGGGCCTGCCCACACGTGCACAAAAATGGGTCATTTGCATCATCATCGCTAAGCTTTTCAATATCCCTCTAGGTTTTTGATTAGGACACTTCACTTCACCCCTAAGCTTTTCTATATATTTTTTCTCAATAATATATGTAGGTTTTTTTTTTTTTTTTTTTTGAGGAATATATGTGTAGGCTTTATAAATAGATATATATAAGTTCTTTTAAAAAAAATAGATATATAAGTTTTATATAATATGCACAATAAAATTACTCCTTGTACCATACCATACATATATAAAAATTTTGACCTTTGTTTTTTAACAGCAAATCAATTTTCTATCTTAGGATTAATAAATTTTATCAGATTTTATTTAATTGAAATGTAGAATTTATTGATCAAATGTGAAATAACCTTGTGCATGGTGAAATATTTATCTTGCATCGTAGATTTAACTTATAAAGTTATAATCACCAACAATAAATTGATCCAAGTGATAAGAGATTTAAGCTTCTTAAGCATGTGATCGGGAGTTTAATTTCTTACTTATGTGTATGGAATAAAACTGGTTGGGAGGTGAGAATCCACCTTATGTATTCACAAATTCTCTGAAATAGATTAGTTACTTATAAAATTTGATTTATAATCTATAATATAATTCGATCTAGCGTACTAGGGATGTTTTCTAAACAAATACTTCTTCAGTCTCGAGTCTCAAATATACTATAAGTATCAACTGATAAAAAGATGATGTATTTAATCTAAACTTTATGCTAAAATAATATTTTGATTGACTAGAGGCAAAACTTGAGAAAAGAAATATCCAAATTGGTCATTCATGTCAACAAAATAAAATCTTCAAGTTTGTCATAATGAGATTTTGGATATATGATTGCATATAAGAAATTGTTTCAGTAAAATTGCACTCGTGAATGGCTTTACTACCAATCCAATCAGGCAGGGATCTTTGATGAAGATAATATTTGATGAATAAAAAAAACAAACATATAATTCAGTGATTAATTTGCACCTCTGAATTGTCTATATTTACGCAAGCATGTCAACAAATATAAACAATACTATCACTAATAAGTCCACGAAAATATGTAACACATTTCCATTCTCAAGAGTTATAAAGAATAGATTCAATATACAGTCACTCTTTATGAAGAGCATTTCAATTAATAAATTATTTTCGTACTTGGAAAGTGGAAAGTATATGAGTATGTATATAATGCAATGCATGTTCATTATTGTAACAAAAATATGCATGTATATTGTACTATACTTTATGAAATCTGACTAAGTCAAGAAAATAATGATGGAGAAGATCAAGCATTTCTTTTCAGCTTTGTCAAAGCAGTACGGCGTGTCTACCTCAGGTAGGGGTCTAATTCTTAAGCACCCAACTTACCAAGACCCACAGGTTTGTTTATAAACAAGGGACTCATCTACTATATTACTAATACTATGACAATGAATAAATGATAACATGACATTTTTTAAAATGAAATCATAATGAATATTCTACTAGAGATATGAATATTGATATTGGACATCATTTTTTTTTTTTCGCGAGTGTTGAGATTAATATCTTAAGTGAGAGGTAAAATCTTTTTAAGAGTTTTAATGCTACTGTAAGGCTGGATTCAAACCTAATACATTAGAAAAACTCGCACCATCTCATTCGGATGTTCTTGAATGACAACGTATTTCTATGCGATCGAGATATGTTTTGTGTTGTTTAATATTTTTTAGCTCAATCTTGTTTTTTGTGTACACAATTTGATAATCTAAGAAACAAATGTTATTAGGTATTCATATAATTTGTATTTGTGTTCCAATATCATTTCTCTTCTAGTTAATAGGTATTATACACCTTCTTTATTTGTTCTAACCTACAAGTATAAGCAAATAGTAATACCCTTGGGAACTTTTGGCAAAAAATTCAACCCCTCAACTCAACTAATTTTTGTTTACAAAACAGGCTACACCTACTCAAACACCAATTCAATTCTTTAATTAGTTAGTGCTAATTAATATTTTTCCTTTTTATCTAGAACAAATTATTTAGTCCTCGTGAGCTTAGCTCAGCTGGTTTGAACAATGCATAATATATGCAAGGTCCGGGGTTCAAACCCCAGCCTCCACCAAAAAAAGAACAAATTCTTTAAACATTGGCTTTAATTAGAAAAAGAAAAGTGCAAGAATGGTTATAAGTAGAAATGACCTGCCATCTCCAAGGATTGAAGTGTTGAGGTTGGTCAAAATTTGAAGGATCCAAATGTACCGCTGAAATCACCGGAAGGACTTTCCATCCACATGGAATGTCATAACCTTTCAAACACAAACATACATTTTTAATACTCAAAAATACCTTCGAATTTCCCTTTTACTATAACACCTAAACCAACCTTTACTCTTTCTTTTTCCTCTTTCCATTATAGAATAATTTATAAACACCTTCTAACCAAAAATATC
The DNA here is from genome assembly GCF_003473485.1 of Medicago truncatula. NCBI lineage: Eukaryota > Viridiplantae > Streptophyta > Magnoliopsida > Fabales > Fabaceae > Medicago > Medicago truncatula. Next base: position 35,576,144 of record NC_053049.1, read on the forward strand.
ATATAACTATAAATAGGAAAGTTCTATATGGCGGTCCACTGTGATAGATGGTCTATCGTAGATTAATAATTGAAAATCTAAATACAAATGACGTCGGTTTTTGGAAATAGAAGTTCACGATCTCTTTATCGTAAGGTATTAGAAAGTGATATGATCCGTGTTAATTTGAAAATAGAAGTTCATAATTCTTGTAACTGTTTTCCTTTATTTTGTAAAATCAACATTGATTAGGTCACCTTTCATTTATGTTGAGTTGAGGAAAACGACACCTGAGTTTTTACATCTGCATATGGTCGTTGTTGTTTTGAGCAATTTTTAAGTACCGTCTAAGGTGAACCACATATCAAGGTGTTCCACGAAAAAAAAACTTGTCATGTAAACAAATAGTAATATTCTTTTTAAAAAAATAGTAATATTGTCCTCAAATACTTACCTTTGTAATGAACATCTTTGATAGCCTTCCTGTGAAGGAATCTCACAACATTACCCAACCTTAGTGTTTCATTCACAACCTTTTTCAAATAAAAGACAAAATAAATTTCTTATTAGTATAGTAGTACTAGTATTTTTCAATTTTTTCAATACTAGTATTTAAAATATAAAACAATAATTATTGTGACTTACACAATGAGTAAATTCCATTCTTTTATAATCATCCCAAGTTAATTCAACCTCCCCTGCTTTCTTCTTGGATCTAGCTATTTCTCTATGCTCTTCCTATTATTTTCCAAAAAATAAAAAATAAGAATTAGTATAGTACTCCACGTAGTTTTTATACATGTGTTTGAAGTTGAACAGTAAAATATTAAGACATGTTACTTAGAAAATATTGCACGTATCATTGTGTCACTAGCTTACCCTTAATTGTTGTATAGCTTGAGGACAACTAGGCAAAAAGTAAATAGCTAGAGCTATAGCCACAGATGAAGTTTCATGGCCAGCAAAAAGTAAACTTAGAATCAAGTCAAGAATTTGCTCAGTGGAAAGATTTGAATGCTTTAAAACCCAATTTAGAAGATCATTTTCCTCCATCCCTTTTTTTCCTTCTTGGTTTCTCTTCACCCTTTCTTCCATTTTCCCCTCTATGAACTTCAATATATTGTTCCTAGACTGTAAAATAATATATTGAAGAAAAAAAATATTATAGTAAAAATTATAGATAAAAGGAAATAATATGAACTTTGAGTGTTGACTTGACAGTGTGTTTTATTGACAGTAAGTTTGACAGAATTACGAAAATCAGTGTTCATAGTTAAAACTACACTGATCGAACAAAATTACGTGCGGCTGTAATTATGTCAAATTTACCGTCAATTCAAACAAATATTTAATGTTATCTATTTTTTTTTTTATTATTACCTTTAATGCTTTTCTGTATGCAGTTCCTGGCAAATTCAAAGGAGCAGAAACAACACCTTTCATGAAACAGACATACTCTTTTTTCAACTGTTCTGTCTCAAGATTCCCTGGATCCAAACTCATGATTTGTTTGGCCATCAAATTGAAGGTGAACTTCATGCATTTAAAAGAGAATAAAAAAATAGTTGGTTACTATTTTGTACTAGAAAAAATAAATATAAAAATTGACAAGAAATTGAAAAAACTTACCTTTTTTGCTTCATCTTGAGCTGAAAATGTACAATTTTCTTTCCAAGAGCTTAGAACAAAAAGGGTATGCTTCTCCATATCTTTCAAAAAATGTGTTTTAAGCCTAGCATAGCTCATAAAGTTTAGTGATATATTCCTCATTTCCCTATGCATGTCACCTACTAAAACCAACATTGACCATTTTCCAAGTATTCCACCAATGCTTTTTGGATAGCTACACTCAAACAATTTTCCATCATTTTGTAATATGAACCTATTCAATTCTGCATCTGCTGATACAATAGCTGGCCCTCCAAACAAATTTGACTTGTAAATTGTCCCATACCTGCACATATAGGACAGGTTTTAATTAAGAGCAATGTTATTTGAACAACCTTTTTATGTGACAATTTGTTGGACAACCACATTATACAAAGAAATTTAGGTAGTTGCACAAATATCAAAGCAACAGAGAGAGAAAGTAGAAGAACAATGTGTGTATGAGGGAGAAAGTTGTCATAAAAGTTGTCAAAAAGTGGTTGTTCAAATATCATTTCTCTTTAATTAAAGTTTAATCCTTTTCTTTTGTTTTTCATGAAACAGAAAATGGGGGTGTGGACAGTAATAATTACCTTGCTATGTGATTTTCCATAAATTCTCCCATTGTGGTGGCAGTGTAAGGCTTCAAATAACCAATGGTTTCTCCTATAAAGGGCCATCCCATTTTTCCAGGTGGAAGATTATACCTTGTTTTCTTTCTTTTGATGAAAATGAAAATCAAAGAAAGAACAAAGATGGAAGAAAGAAAACTGCAAGTTAAGTATGAGTTAGACATGTTGAGCTAGCTAGCTAATAAATTTTTGCTAAAAGATGAGAAAAAGTTTTGCAAGTTTTTGAATGGAGGAAGAGCTAGCTAATGAAAGTGTGAAGGAAATAGGGTGCTTTTATAAGCTTCCCTTCTGTCATTAAGTAGAAAAGAAACAGCGCAAAGTAGCAAAGAATTTGGCTTTACACTTTGGAAAAACATGCTCTACTTACGATAAATGTTTAATTGTGATTTTGATTCTCCTATTTTAATCATTTTATTTTTCTATTTTAAAATTTGATAGATCCGTCAATCATATTTTTTTTTTTTAACAAGAGTTATATTTTTAAATAAAAAAATTGGTGATGTAGTAACCGTCCAATTTGAATTATTGTTATTGTCTCTCGAATTTTCAAATCCAAATACTATCGCGTAACAATTTGTTGGCGTCATCTCTTGGGCATAATCCAAGTTATGGGTGGTGAAGTATTTTCAACGCAATATTCATTGTTCATGTAGGATCCATTATGGACTTTTTTGTATTATTACCCTTTCCGAACACCCATTCATTGTTCATGTGGGATCTATTATGGACATTTTTGTATTATTACCCTTTCCGGACACACATGTAGTTTTATGGAAGCAATCAAGATTATTGAGAAAAAACTGAAATCCTCTCAAAATCGTTGGGCAAGCATATCTTTCGCCAGACGATTCTCTGTTGATGATGAAAGACATTTAATTGAAATGACTGGGCAATCAGGTTTTTCGTTGGGAAAAGTTATGACAAAACTCTATGAAGAGATATCAAAATTACATATATTTTTTTAGTATCTTTTGCGTTTTCTAAGTTATAAAACAAGAGATAGAAGGAGAGAGTGTTCTACAAGGACAAAGTTGATGTTGGAAAAGATCAAGGCATCATCTTTAACGTCAAATATCTTTTCTTCTCGTTATGTCTTGTAAGGTTATATATAAATAATTATTTCTATTGTTGGGATTAAGTATAGTTTGCTATGACTCTATACTTGATCTTAGCTGGTGGTATTTAAATCATATTTTGTTATATTGATTTCTCTATTTCTTCACTTAATGATTTTTCGATGTGCACAATTTGAAATTGACTTTTTGACTTAGAAAGTGATAGACATAGACTTCCTTTGTAAGGTACATGGGTAAAGGCATTTGTGGATTCTAGTTGCAAAACATCGGGCTAGGTTTGCAATCACACACACAATCGTACGCGTGATGTAATTCCATTTATTAGATAATTGAGTGAGACATTAAAGATTATAGAATAGAATGGATCTCCCGATGTATAGAGAGCGATAAGTGAATGTAAAATTGAAATATGAGGAGTATATAATTAATCAAGGAAGGACTTTAGATGAAAATTTGTAATCCCAACAATATTACCTATATATTCTTGTATCCCATTTTAAGTGCATACATAATTTAATCAACCTACCTTATCTTACCTTAATAGTTCTACAAACAGGAAATTATAGTTGTTTACCTTACCAAAGAGAAATGATAAAGTTACCATGCAACGTTTGTAATAGGATTTCGGTCTATTTTTAAGTTCAAACACCTTCTTAGGTATGTCACCTCCCTAGGTCTGGTAAAAGCATTAAGACCTTTGTATAATAAAATTAATCATGACACACATAAAATAATAGAATACAAGACTTAATTAAAATTAATCCAGCAAAATAAAATAGAGGTTCGTCTTAGAACCCTGCTTAATTACAGTTTAGCTACTCATGACAACTAAAGACCAATTACAAAAGAAATAAAACATGCCCTAAAGAGTAAGGAGAGAGACTCCTAGCTTCTAAGATTTGCCTTCCTCTTGAACCACTTCGCTCTAAATAGGAATTTGTCAATGAAAAAAGTTGTATTTATGGGCTTATTTCTAAGTGGATTTGGGCTGAAAAACTGAGCTTTTTCACCAAATCTGCAACCAAAAAACAACAAAAAGTTGTTAGCTTTCTTGGAGAATGGCCAAAACCCATAAATGTGCATTTTAATTTTGGAGGTGAAGGGCAACATGTATCTATGGGCGGTCCTATTTCACCTGGTTGTGCACATAAAATGGAAAATTCAAGGCACTAACAACAAAAGCTTTCCGTTAATAGAGTTTTCAATTCTTACGCCCTTACCTCTTAACATTTTGAATTTGTTTATGAAACATGTCTTCAAAAGAATTTGCATGATTAGAAACAAAAAAAAAAGAATTTAGTTAGAATCAATAAGGAATACCTTAAATGTCAATATGAATTTGAATTTTATGTTTTACTAAAGTTTGATCTCACTTGTTCATTAGAGAAAATTAATTGATTTTTGGAATCACTTTAGGTGTAGCATGTGAGTTGCGCGCAACCTCACATGTACTAAGAACGAGTGATAAGCAATATCGAATTTTTTTTCCGATCCTATATACCAAAAAAAATTCAAATCTAACCCCCTATCAGATTTATTTCGCAAAATGACCCACTTTCTATTTTTGTTGTTTTTTTTTTTTTTTGTCATTTTCCTCATTCCCGCCATTTGAAACGGCGGGAATGAGCCCCCTTTACCTGACACATGTCTGCACGTGACAGGTTTGACTTTTTTTTTAATATTTTTTTTCCATTATCACCATTTGAAATGGCGGGATTGAATTATTATTATTTATTTTTTCGTTTTTTGTGTTTTTGGGCAACATATGTACATTAAAAACACAAATAATAATAAATAAAAACATATTAATGATAATGATGATAAATATTATTTAAACACATAATACATAACGTTATTAACTACCGATTATTTATACTCGGACAATTTCTCCTAATGAAATTTTGCTTAATGTGTCGAATGCAGTACACATGAGCTGAACCAGTTTCTTACCAACCATTCATTGGGTCATTGAATGCGCTTTTAATTGATTCATGTATGTTGAAGACCATGTAGACGAATATTCCTTGTGTGACGTGCCTTCTTAGATTTTTTTTTTTTTAAAAACTCCATCCCTCCTTTGTCTCGCCTTCGACAAGCGCAAAGGTGATTGAAATCGTTTTGTTGTTTCCATCTTGCGCTACCGCAAGCAACAATGTCCATCTGTACTTGCCATACAACCACGTCCCCCGTCGTTGGTCTTGCAAACCATGGGTGTGGTATTTACGACCAACGACCCATACGAAATAAAAAAGATAAATTATGTGTTACGGGAGGTCATAGATTACATTGGCGTAAATGGATGCCACAGAGAAAGTAGTTTTTGTTTTTATTTCTTATGAATAAAATAATTAGTGTTTTTAAATTAATATTTATCATAATTCCCGTTTCAAATAGCGGGAATGATGAAAACGACAAAAAAAACCAACAAAAATAGAAAGTGGGTCATTTTAAAAAATAAATCTAATAGGAAATCAGATTTAAAAAATTTTTGGCATACAGGGTCGGAATTTTTTTTTCCAATTATACACCGTTTATTATGTATTAATCTTACGCTATTCAAATCTCTACAGAGTCATGTAAGTTATCTAAGCCATTTTTCTCAATTGAGTGGTGACCTACATAGCCAAATGAAGCCAAACTTCTGAGATAGTGATCAATTGCTAACTCTTTTGAGCCAAAAAAACTAAATATTTCATTTCTTTAAATGTTTAACCCTGACCAACGAAAAAATTGCCATGAATTCAAATTGGGAATTATGGTAGTGCTTTTGGATAGGGTGAAGAGAGAAGTTTGAGTGATATGTGATGTTCAAAACTTGATATCATGCTTTATAGTGTTAGTGTAGATACAATTTTGATTAGTTGTTATATCAGGCTTCTAGTCTCTTTCTTGATAATGTTTGGCACAAAATTATAAGATACCAGAGTTGGCGTAAAAAAAAGTCAAGAACAAATTAAACTTTGCACATATGAAAGCCCTAAAGAAGTTTCAGTTCGGGCTGTTAGTGAATGTTTGTAGACGTAGAAAACAAAGAGAATTTGATGGTTTTAACACTTTTGTATGAAGATGTACGCAAAAGACAATAAATATATAACGGTTAAACACATTTTTTTAGTTTTAAGCATTTATTTGAGGAAAAATGCTATTTGTCCCGATAGGCAATGTTTAGCATGGGGAAATTGGCATATTTTCCTATCTTAGGTCAATTTAATAAGAATCATTGATTTAATATTAGTAAATGTCAATGGATAGGATTACTCTCAAATGGATAGGAACTTGGATGAGATTTTAATATTAAAAAGTTGATGGACTATTTTTTTAAATTGTAAATCACTTAATTTTTATAGATTTCGAACATGTAGAAAATAGTGTTTTATTTTCTTATACCAAATTTTTATTTTTATTTTATCAAAATAAATATTTAATTTTTTTTATTATTTAGAAATACTTGATAAAAAAATTAAGGTAAAAAATCTTTTTATGAACTAAGTGACTTTCATGTAAACGAAATAACCAAGTGATATTATTTATTTTCAAAAGAACATGTTTTCAATTAAGTTAGAAAATAAATCTCAAGAATAATTAGTTGAAATCTGAGAGTGAAACATGAAAATGTTAGCTCATGGTATTTGGGTCTATATTTTTATATCAAACAGGTTATTGAGGATGAGGCTGGGGATTGCAGATTTTCTCCTTTAGAAAAAATATTATTTGTTTAAACGGAAGTGAAAAAAAAAATAGGGTTTAAATGATATGATTTTAAAATGAGGGGTATATATTAGAATATAAATAAACAGGGATACAAGTGACAACAAGTAAAATAAAATTGATCTAATATGGAAATATTTGTCAATTTACCCATGCTAAAATTCGCCGTCCCGATAAACTAGTTCACGACCATACCACGACTAATGTTAGCATCAATCTACTTTTATTCCATCCACTCCTGAATTGTAGCAATTGTTAATCCAACGGTTATAAACTATTCGGGATAAATTATGGACAAAATTCTTCGCTTGAAATAGCACAACTGTTATTTGAGGAATCAGGTTGATAGTTAAGACATAATTCAGGGACTGCTTGATTTTTTTAATAAATTAAATAACTCAAGGATTGATTTCACAATGTGTAAATTTGTAATGACTTTCATATAAAAAAGACAAAAAAAAAAATTAAAATTTTGGATCAATTTCGTCTTTAAATACGTGGCATGTGAGTCTTTAATTGAAGAGGAGCCAGAGGGACCGTCCGCATTGAGCCTAGAACAACCACACTAGCAAGAGAGACACCACACTCTTACCCAAAATCTTAAGGCAATGAGTTTATGGGTCCTCTTACTTATAAGACGTTCAACCTTTACTATTTTATCCGATGTAGGACATATAACTCAAACTTGTACACAACAACATAAATAAACCCGTACAAACAAATTGAAGGACGGAAAATATAGGTGTGAACACATGGGAAAGATTAATCATTTCCCACCATGGGAAAGTTGGATTCAATGATTAGATTAAGTGAAGAATATATTCTTAACATGTTCTCTTAACACTAGATTTTTCTTCACACTATCTTCCAACAATTTAAAAATTCCTGAAAATTAATTTTCAGAAATTAAAAAAAATCGAAAAAATATAAAAAAAATTCAGATATTTTTTTTAAAATTCTGTAATTCATTTATTGAATGTTAGAATTTTTTTTTGAAAAAATAAAATTATTTCAATAAAAATAAAATTTTGGAAACTAAGATAAGTTTTTATTTTTCTAAAAAGAATATATTTTTTAATTTCATAATAAAATAAGATATTCTGAAAAATAAAATAAAAATCCTAAAAAAATATTTTGAAATTGAAGTTTTTTATTTTTCTAAGAAAATAAAATTCTGGAAAAAAAATTTTCAAAAAAAAAAATTCTAACATTCAATAAATGAATTACAGAATTTTTAAAAACAATTATCTGAATTTTTTACGATTTTTTTAATTTCTGAAAATTAAATTTCAGAATTTTTAAATTATTGGAAGATAGTGTGAAGAAAAATCTAGTGTTGAGAGAGCATGTTAAGAATATGTTCTTCACTTAATCTAATCATTGAATCCAACTTTCCCATGGTGGGAAAGGATTAACCTTTCCCATGTGAAATGCCACCGAAAATATATCCACTCAAAGAATAGGTTACAAACTTAAATAAATGGATAAAGATTCTCTGCACTTTTCATTTAAACTGCTGGGATTTTAGGGGATATGTCCAGTGTATCGTATGTTCAATAATAAATATGTTCTGGTCCACACTACACAACGTAACGTAAGTACACTCACAGCAGCTATGTAGTCCGGACCAACTACCGGTCTTTTATTTCTTTGACATGAACGAGGTGGTGTTTTGTACTGACACATGAAAGGACTGAGTTATATATAATTCCAGAAGACCAGTATTTTTTTTCAATTGAAACTTCAAAGTTCAAACAAATTAAGCTTCAAGGTTCAAACTTCCAAGAACGGCAGATGGGTGAAGTTTCTGTGTGTATATTTTGGTTTCTCCGATTATGATCAATTGATTTTATAGGTGTAAAATTGATTCTGACGTGTTTGATTCTTTGAGTGAAACTAATTTTACTTTCATAATTGATATTACTTGAAATTAAAATTTACTATAATGTTTTATTTTAGAATTGATTCGTACACACAAATTTATAGTTCAACTTATATTTATGTCAATGTATCTAAACATAAATCGTTTTACCTACAATTCATATTTAATCAGAATCAATTCACCGAAAATCATTTTTTTTATCATAGAATCAAGCGTACACTTAGTAGAATATTTTGAAAAGCACAAGAAAAATTGGGTATAATGAGTTTTTTTTTTTTTTTTTTTATCTTTAAAAGGTGTTAGATATTGCCACTATATATTTTCTTAAATGTTTAATGAACAACCACTTTTTCTTACACTACAATATATGATTAAAATACAAGCAAAATTATAGTTAATTTAGTTGATGTTTTTTTAACATAGATTTTAACCTTGGATGCCATATTTTATACAGTGAATCCACTTTTTTCTTTGTTTACTAACATTTTTCTCATTCAATATTTTTTTTTTAAAAGTTGTTTGATAAAGGCAAAATCCCTTAGAAACAAATATTTATCAGGGGTTTTGTGAGGAGCACAATGTCTCGTAGAGAAAGTCATCACAAATGTTTTGTGAGGGGTTATACTATTGTAAATTTGTGAAGGGCTCACCCTATCAAAAGCCATGTCAATTTGCGAGGGTTGCTCTTGTCAAACTATTGTAGCTGACTGACAAACTTTTTGTTGGTCTGACATGACGATATTTTGACTTTAGAGTTCTGCGAAAGGGTTGCCTCTGGCAAACGTAGATTAATATTTTATTCAAAAAAATATATTTATTTAAAGATTTGAATCAAATTTTTAAGTTATTTAAATATCAACACGTATTATGTGAGTTATAAGGATTGCACCGAGAACTCTTCTAGTTGATATATATATAGTTTTGACCTCCTCTCATTTACCATATTGGGTGTGTGAGACTTGTTCTCTCATGTTTAATTTCAATCAACTTCAACAAAAGTGATTGTATTGTGTGTGACTGAACTTGGAACAACCATTACATTGTGATTTACTCTCTTGGATCTAAAGTATAAGCAATACTCCTTTAAATTATACTGCAATACTAAATATGGACTAAATTAATACTTCTGATTTATCATAGTTTTCTGTGATTATATGGGTGTTTGATCTCATACACAATTAATCGAGAGAAATGATATTTGTATAATTATTTTGTGATAATTTTTGTAACGATTTTTTCTCTGATATTTATGTTATGTTTTTACTTTCTCTCCATTGTTTTGATTTTCTTATTAATATTTATTCCAAAAGTTATCACAAGTTGTTCAAATAACACATATCATTAATCAATTAATCAAAGAGAGGTAAGGACCCGGAGGGACTGTCCGCTACAAATCATATTGACTTGACTTTATCCCATGGCACTTCTTTCTAAGTTGCAACCAACAATCTTTGACATTCACCACTTCCACTCATTACATACGTGCAAGTGTGCAATGTGTGAGTCTAAATATCTAGGGCAGCCCTATTTTTTAGAGGATGCTTGTGAAAATAAATTTGATTCTATCATCCTCCTTATCTTATTCATTTAGCATGCATGGTTCTCTGTTCCGGTTCAGACAAGAGGGAAACACTGTATTAATAAGTGTCTCGCTAGGGTACCACGAAAATTAATGGCCTCATAGGAGTATTACACATGTTGCCTAGCCTCATTAAATTGTCAAAGCATAATTACAAACTCTTAATTCGTTCTAAATAAATTTCGTTGAATAAAAAACTTAAGAAAAGTTAAATTAATAGTGGTATTAAATTTGATTCAAGCAAAGACTAAGCTCAATCAACTCCAACACATTTTTTGCAAGTATTTGGTGGTCATGGCGCAACCGTAACTCTTATTGCTTCTCCAACGTAGCTATCCCTTGTTATTGCAATATAAAAATAAATCCAAAATAGCATCATTCTCAATGTTGATGCTAGCTACCTTGGCGACCCCATCAGAGTTGGTTTTGGTTTGCTTCGTCGCCTTTCCGGGACTTGGATCCCAGGCTTCTCACAGGATTCTTTGGTTTCATGTAACAATATTAGCATTTTCCAACATTTCAGCATGTTTGTTTTATGTAACGAGTCAAAGAGTTGAAAAGGACAATATAGGAAATATGAATGTGAACTCTTATAAACAAGATAAGGTCAAAGAAATAAGACATGAAATATGTACGATGTAACTGCTCTTTCTCTCTCCCTCTGATTCGCTAGTCCCTCTGTTCTATTCTTCTTCTTATTGTTACTCCATTTTCTTATTTACATACCTTGTCCTATCAACAAAGATTGTAATTACCAAGTTGTAATGCTTATTTGAGTGAATGAATGAAATCTCATTTACATTTCCATTCCAATTGAGTAGAACCAGTACATTTTATAAACCTATTTTAGAAAACTGTTTTCAAGAATAGAATAGAAAAAAAATCAGTATGGGACTAAATATATTTTGCTGATATGAAAACTAATTTTTTCCTCATGTTTCTTCAGCGGAGAAATACACAGTTAAACCAATTTTTCCATTGTTTTCCCTCTCTTCTTCTGCCAAATGAAGAGCTGACAATTGAGTGGACTCTCATGTAGAGAATTATTTACCAACAAGGATACATTTGCTTTGTTTTCATGTTTGTTCCTAAGTACCCGTATGTGAATTATACCTAATTTTCTTGATCAATTGGATACTTATAAGTAAATTTATAAATGTTTACAAAATATTTGCTCCTCAAGTGCAAATATCTACATTTGTAAATCACATCTCTATACTACTTTGGCTGAAGAGCCTATGCTAGAAATGTCACAGCAGAAGATCCTGGGAAAATGGAAATTCCTCATTGTAAAAATCTACAACAGAAAAACAGAAATTTCATGCTTCTCTGTAGGACCAATTTTACGAGTGTTACAAGTAAAATAAGGGTATGACAAATTCACTTAGCTTGTGCATATGGGTTGCAAAGATGAATACCATCAACACTCAAAAACGTAGGAAAAAGTTTTTTTTGTCCTACACTAGTAATGACAGCACTCAAATATTCATGAAAGACCAAATTAATTATGTAAGATATATCTATCCTTTGTCTGCCAGTGTACATCCTGTGAGATATCACCACAAAGAATGCTCATATGGACAATGGCAATCTTCTTTCCCTCTTCCTTGCCAAGGTTTGCCTAGAAGCTCTTAGGCGTATGAGAAGAATTATACTGAAGCTTACAACAACAAGAAAAATCCAAAAACGCCTAAAATAGAGGGTTGTGAAGGATATGACGACAAGCATGCAGAACACTAGAGCAAAAGCAATTGCCACAGCAACATCAACCCTGCAAGAAATTAAGGAAATTGTCAAGCATGATGACATCATGTCATGTCCTAACCATCCTCAATGTATTTGATATATTAATCTGATAAAATCATCCCACAACAACAACAGAACCCATGTCTTATTCCACTAGGTGGTGTTGGCTACATGGATCAAACGACACCATAGTATTTGATCAAAAATCATATCTCTAGTTAAATTCTTTACTTCTTTCTTAAAAGTTTCTTCTATAATTTATTTGGCTTCTTGTGCCTCTAGCAATAAAGCCATCCTTCATCTGATCTTCTTTCCTTACTATAGAATCTATAGGTCACCTCCAAATACGCACAAACCATCTAAGTCGAGATTTAACCTTCATTTCTACAATAGGTGCCACCCTAATTCTCCCTCTACTGCAATCGTACATAATTTAATCCCGTCAAGTATTTCTACACATTCAGTGCAACATTCTCATCTTTACTACACTAGTTTTATTCATGTGTTGGTTTTTACCAACCAACAATCCGTCCTATAAAATAACATCGGCTTTAGAGTTGTAAGGTAAAAAATTTCCTTTAGTTTGCGAGCGCCTTTTTATCATATCAAAATACACCCAAGACCCTCCTCCATTTCAACCACCCCGCCTGAATATGATGGTTTACATCCTCCCTCATTCTACCATCATTTCGTACAATGGACCTAAGAAATTTAAACCATGTGACTCGTGATATGACATGGTCTCCAACATCCATCTCTAAGCTATCGGAGCTTTGCCACATGACCTACATAAATCCTACCTGGAATCAGAAATCTAGTTTTGCATTTTAACAGCAAATCTAATTATATCAGTGTTGATATTCCTTTTATATATTTGTATGAATTCATTGGTAAGTGAAATAAGATCTTGCACAATGGAGCCAGGGTTATGAACCTTGGTCAACTAACGTGGAATGGAACATCTTTCTCAAGTGAGAAACATCATAATATGGATTATATACAGAGCAATAATATCATCACCAAATCAAATCAAATAAAAATGATAGCAGAAAGCATGGTATAGTATGCCCGAGTCATAAATTTTTACAGCCCAATAGAACACAGAACAGCCTACCTGATTGCATATCATCTTTACAAACTAGCATGAATGCAAAAGATATCTATAGGTTGCATTTCTAAATTCTACAAATCTAGCGGTCCCTTGGCCAATTTAGCTTCAGTACTGCCAGGCTCTTAAGTAGTGGTCCGATTAATGGTTTATACTTTAAATATGCTTCACAAGATATAGTGATAGAATCAGCGGAAGAAAATGTTCAGTTTACATGAACAGGTTCACGGTATTCTTTTTAAAATCACTATAATTTAGCATATTTGAGGAGACAGTGTCATTGTATTTAATGAACAGGGAAGAAGGGAGAAAAATTAAGAATTGAGTTCCCCGGGGTTGATTCTTCAAGAAAAATGGAGATCCGTGATCCCAATAAAGGCAAAGTGCATTGATCAAGAATAGCAAAATGCAACAATGATAAGTGTTAGAGTAAGTTGTTCACTTCCCAAATTATTTTTAAAAAAAAAATGGCATAAACCTTTTCATTCCAAAGACAAACCATTTTCCTTAGCTTTTGGGGGTTTATATTTATAGTATCGAAAATTTGAAAGCAATGTAAAAGATTTTCCAGTAGCCAAACCTTTGGGCTAATATTTCATTTTCTTTTTTTCTTTCATTTTGCCTTAAAATTTCATATGGTTAAACTGCAAAGGCTTAAATCAAAAGGGTAACAGGGAAAGTCTAGAACTACGGCGACAATTTGAATTCCATATATTTAGGATTTCGGGCATTATGTGCCTTTCTATAACCTATAAATGCAGTTGTCACTCCAGCCACATTTATTACCTATTAGGTAACGAATACCTATAAAGCTCACAACAGATGTATTTTTTTTTTCTTCATTTACTTATTATTTTCCTGACATTTAACAGCATGTGTCCATATTTATATGCACCCTAAATAACTCCATAACCTTAAAGCACAAGAGGCCTAAAAAATTTATACAATATGTCAAAAATGGGGATATGAATTGCAATTTCCAGCATAATTTCAACTACATCCTTGAAATAGTGTAGGTAGGTGTTGTGCTTATGGCCTATTCATTTGCCAGCAGAAAACTCAACATAGTATGCATTCAGATGCCCGGGTTTGAAAGTGAATAAATACACACAATTCCTCGTTTTATCTCAATGCTATGTCCCTCAATGTCAAGAATTTACAATGACAAGGGAGGAGTCCACAATCAAATTCTGAGGGGTATTGAAAACTAGCTGGGAAATTGAATTATCATACAATAGCTATATTGCATGATCCCATAACCTAATCAAAAAACTATCAATCTTTTCTACACACACACACACACTGAAGATGAGAACTACAACAAGCGCCATGCTGCTGGTCGCAGATCGCAAAAAATAGCAGTCTTTTAAGTTCGGCTACACAGCAGTGCTATGGCACCACTGAAGCCGCTATTTGACAACATTTTGTACTAAATAGCATATTGCAGAACAACAACGATTTGTTCAGATTCCGCTACAATATAGTGCTACATCGCTGCTGTTGTCGCTATTTAACAACACTGCAAAAAGCACTTAATACCTTCAAAATAACCCAACACTAGTTAATTGCAGTGGAAGTAGATTGTGATCCGAGGAGAACTTTAACCTGAATATGAAGAGTTGAATCAAATCCTAGAGTAACAATAGCTTTATCTGACCACTACCTTGTCTCATGGTTAGTCTTACATAGTCACAAATTATGCCTATGGGGATACCCTTTTATACAAACAACAACAAACAAAACTTTTCCCACTAGGTGAAACACTTTAAGACATCTCTCATTCTTTCACCTGGTAGGATTCATCCTTAGCAGGTGGCATTTCATTAGCAATTCTTCTAAAAAGAAAAGCAAACCAATCTCTTTTTATACGAAGTAGTCCCAATTCCCAAACAAGGTCTTAGGTTCAATTCCTCCGGTGCCAATTTCAGTAGGCTAGTCTATACAAAGCTTTGCTCTCTAGATTTAAATGGGCCCCTTAGATTAGTCGATCATTGGACCAGCAGATACCAAGATTTAAAAAAAATATATATGTGAAGTGCCTGTCAAACTATTTGTATCCAACACCCTCACACATGTGACTACATTCAATTACTTCTATTATCTAAAATAACTACTTGTGTCGGTGTCGGTGTCCGTGTCTGTGTGTCAGTGCTTTCAATAAAATTTTGCAAAAAACGGCCTATTCAAATAGTAGTCACAACTCACAACACAATGCTATTCATAATTCACAGTCATGATAAACACCAAACACAAGAAACAGTAAAAATGGTATAAAAAAAAATAAAATTAAGAGGTTATGAAATTACCAAGTAATGATATGAGGTTTGGGAGAGAAGAAAGTGAGAGGAGAATATTTATGCTGAGATCGGATCTGGTAATCTCTGAGCTGTTCAACAAGTTTAGAACGGGTTATCATCTCAAATCAATAACCCTTTTTAACTAACTAACAACTTCTTCACTCGTTAACCCAATTAAACGGTGTTTGTCTCAGATCATGTAGATGCTATGTTACTGTTAACCGTTAACAAGCATTTCACGGTTCCTGCAAATCTGAGACAGTGTCTTTGCGTCTTAACGGATTAACGAATCAACAAGAGTAAAGAAACCCCTAAAAATCAAAACCCAGGTTTTTTTTTAATCTGAAATTTATGGTTTTTCAAAAAAATAATAATCTAAAGTTTAATGTTTAGTTTTCGTTCGTTTGAAAAGATTAAGCATCTTCCATTGTCGTCCAGCGGTTAGGATATCTGGCTTTCACCCAGGAGACCCGGGTTCGATTCCCGGCAATGGAATCTTTTTTTTTTTCTTTTTTCTTTATATGATGTTTTTAGGGACCGATTTTGAATAATCTTAAGAAAAAAACAAAAATTAACTTCGTTTTTTATTCAAATTTAACATTCTAAATTCTGTTAAAACATAAATTTTTTTATAATTTTGAATTTTTTTAAAATTTAATATTGCAGTTTTTTTCAAATTAAACTTTAGGAAATTTAGCCGCTGAACAAAAAATCATATCATTTTAAAATTTATTATTACAGTTTTTTTAACTAAACTTTGGGAAATTTAGCCTCGGAACGAAAAATCATATCATTAATGAAAGGTTTAATACGATTTTAGTACATATAATTATACAACTTTTTTTTTTGTTTGGATAAAGTCCTTGCGAATTTAAAAATTATTGTTTTTAGTTTTGTCATCATATGTGATCCAATAAGTTAAAATCATGGACTAAATGCAACAATTTTTAAATTTGTCTAAACTTAATCCAAACAAAAAAGAAAGACTTACATAAACTAACAACAATTTTTAAATTTGAGGCTTAATCCAAACAAAAAAAATCTTAAAGAGACTAAAACCAAAATATGATATAATTGCAATTCCATCATTGATGGAGGTAATCCAAAGCTCGATAAACAGTGGAGCAAGCCTCAACTGGTTTCATTTCCACATTGAATCGTTTATCCCTTTCCATGGAGATTTTGATTAGGTACAAATTCCTTTACACATAATTTATATACAGTCTCGACAGAATGAATATAATCCATTAGCTTGGTAACTCCAAACACGCTTGTCTTGTTGCGAATTAGAGAGACTAGGAATATTAAGAATTGCAGCTACGTTAAAAATAGACAGAACTAACTCAATATTCCAAGAGTTGTTGAAATGAATAATAATAATAATAATGTGACTTGCTAGAAGCTCATACAAATGTGATTTCATAGCTTACTTATTGATTTTAATGTATTTGAAATACTGGTGTATAAGATCATAAGTATAATTTGTGACTAGCTTTGAGTTATGCAAGTATATCTAAATTAATAAAATGGTAATTAGATTGAGTAGATCAATTAAGAGTAAAATGTTTTAATTCCATGTCAATGTTAAATCTTACCCGTTAAAACATCATTTTCATTGTACATGAGAATGAAAAGTCCTGGGACTAGGAATGTCATATATTGCACTTCAAAGTTCAAACTATGGTCATCAACGGTATACTTCATAAATATTTGTTGACTTCTGATAAAGTGAAAATTCTTTACAAACCAAACAAAAACCATAATAACAATTTTAAGATGGCAAAGAATATAATCCAGTCATTGTTACACAATCCGCAACGAATACAACAATATGTAGAAAATTTAGAAAGGAAAAAAATAACAAAAGATATTTTCTTTACTTAAATGAAAATGACAAATAGGTGACCATTTTGTCAAACCCCATATTTTTTTCCATGGTGGCAGAGATTGTCAAACCCCATATATTCTTCATTTTCCATCTTCTCAACCATATTCCCTATTCCCACCCCACCTGTGATGCCCAAAAATGAGACATTGTTAGTAAGAATAATATTCCAAAATAAATTTTATCCTTACTTTATGGTTAAAATTTGGAGAAATTTTTAAAATAATAGAGTACCTAAACTGATTGCGCTCACAAAAATGGTGAAAGCTAATATGAAGACGATGATAGATGCTCTACCAAAGATAGCAATTATCTTTCTCACCACATGTTGGCCGGTTAATGCAGCTATGGTTGCAACCAATACTAAGTATGAAGCTGCATCATAACATAAATCACTTCACTTCAAACAAAATTAATTTTACAAAATCATCATGTTTGTCTAATATATTGCTTCTTACCATAGGGTATTGGGAAGCGATCTAGATGATAATATTGTACCACTGACATGGAGGAAGAGAAAACCATAGCAAAAGTTGATGTAGCACTAGCTACCTGCCACATTGAAAAATATTCATCAAAGTTATATAAAGTGTGACACTGATAATTATTTTACAACTGTTCCGAGGAAATTTAAAATATGTCTCTTGAGATTACAAAGTCAGACTCTTACCACTAAACCGACATCTTATTGACATATTCGATTGAGTTATATATTCATGTATAAACTAAAGATTAGTAAATGAGAAAGAATGAATGAGTTTGTACCTGAGGAGGAATTCCCAATTCCAAAAACAATGGTCCCAAAATGAAGCCACCACCTAGACCAAGCAAACCACTAACCATACCAGCTATTATTCCACAGAAGCAGTAAAGACAGATCTTATGAAACTTCCAAGTGATTTCCTTTCCCCTTGATGCAATTACTCTAGTTCCTTTGCATAAGCATATGGCTTCAAAAAGTGTAACAGAAATTGCAATAGGCACCTTAAATTGATAAATAGCACACCAAATTTCAGTTAGACCTTGCAGAGAAATAGTATTATGTCAGCTCCAATCAAGATATGTATTTTAGTTCAAAAACCATTGATTTTTTTTAAGGATTTAATTCATATACTTTTTACATTTACATTGTCAATCAATCATAATTATCATATTATTAAAAGGGTAATGCTAACCGGTGTCCCGGGGTACTGTTAAGGATACTAAAAAAGAAAGTTATAAAATAAAAATGACACTTTTTTGACTTTTTATAAATTGATTACACAATTTTCAATGCAATAACTACTATATAACTTCCTTTTTAAGTATCCTTAACCACGGCCTTGGGGCACCATTTAGAATTTTCCTTATTAAAATTAACTTTAATCATAACTACTTCTAAGTGACAATTTATTGATGGTGTAAAGTTTTTACATCAGGTGTATCAAAATTAAACATTTTTTTAATACAAATGTTCCTATGTAGGATAAACCTTTATGTATACTACTATATCACAATATTTGGTCTTTTAATAGGTTTGTTAACTTTACCAATCTATGAAGTCATACAACTAGATTTCAAAGTTAAATACATATCATGTGTATTAGTAACCAAGATTCCAAATATATATATAGAATATTTACCTGCAAGGAATTAAGAAGCCAATACTCTATGGAACAAGTTTTGCTGTATGTCTGCATTGAAATAAATAGAAAGTGCATATTTAGTTAAAACACACACAAGATGATTGTTTATAACTAACGAATCAGAGAAAAAACCAAATATTAACTACCTTAAGAATTTGAACAATGAGAAAAGCCACCCAAACATACATAAGAACTGATAACTCCTTCCAGTGAATGTTGTCTAGTAAAGGGACCTGAACACAAGAATTTAACATATTGTATAAATCTAAGTAAAACCTCAATGATATGGAAAACCCTTGGAATTACCTCTTCATCTTGTAGATCAGCTGGCAGTGACTTGTAATCTTCTTCAGAAGCATCTAAAATAAGGGGAAACAGCATTAGTATTTCAACAATTATATTGACGATTTTTTACTACATCTTCCAAATGTTAATTAAGAACTAAGCCTCTCTTATTTGTGCTAATTAATATCAAATTTTGAGAAGCATATGCAATGTCAAATAGTCATCTACATATAATAACTGAAAGTTTGTAGGCACTTACAATCAGGAGTAGAACCTGATTCCAACATTTGGGCTGCTTCCTCAAAGGCTTCCTGAAAGTTCAGTAGCATAGTACTCTTACTATAAAGTAGAAGGAAATAGAGACTCAACTCAAAAAAATAGTAAATAATATAAAGCTTACCTTTTTCATAATTGTTTCCTTTTTCCATGTATCTATGCCTTTGACTAAAGCTTTAGTGGATGTACCTATCACCATGTGTTGCATCAACTGGATATTAGTTCTTGAAAAAATTGAATTTGGATTACATGCGGTTAGCAATCTCATGCATTCACGCAATCAGCGTATAGGTGGCCGTTGGACCGACATCAAACTGTTGTCTAGATTTTAATGTATATTTTGATGTTTTTCTAATATCTAAAGTACTGAACTTGGAATCTAGACTGTCCGATCTAAATTCATCGCTCACTGATGTGCTGACTGTGTGAATGCGTTGTATTGCTCAGGCGATCCGAATTCAACAAAATACAATAACTATATAATGCAATATGTTTGCTGCAAAGAAGAAAGTTTACTTTTCAAGAAATTTCTTTCAAGATAAAGGAAAACATCATGCCAAAATATATATGAATCTATTTGAAAACTATGTGTTTTCTTCCCAAAAAACACAAACACAAAAGCACTTTCCCAAGAACAGTTATGCTAAACAGATAATGATTATTACCAATGAATAGAATGATAAGCAAAATGGTAACCATCCAATCAGCAAACATGACATTAAATGCAACACCAATGCTAATTCCGAGCATTAGCATAGGCTGGAAGAGCAAAGCAAGATCATAATCTATAAGTGGCATGTCTAGTGTTGGGTGTCTAAGCCTCAGATTGTAATACACAGTTGACCCAGCTGCTCCTGTAATCATACCTGCAATAACAAAGATAGCAGCCAGAGCATTTGAAAGTGCTTTCGAAAATGAATTGGGACACATCGATAAAAATTTAGAAAGAATGCATGTATTGTGTGTTTGGAACCGCATTCAGAAGCTAGTTCATATAGCTTCTGAATCGCAGCCAACCACATGCTACTATTTGTAGCTGCACCAATTTCAGGTCCAAAACTGTATTTGAGACGTGAGAAAGATAATTGAAACGTAAATCCAAACATCGACTATACATCTAACAAGAATGAATAAACATAAGATAGAAATATACTAACACTTAGAGAGGGCTGTAGAAGACTTTGGATCAAAACCAATGATCAAAGTGAGCATAGGGATAAAAATTCCTCCACCTCCTACCCCTCCTACACTTCCCAATGCTGCTCCAAAAAATCCGACAATAGACCCTACGACAATTCTCCAACCAAACTTCATTTCCTGCTCAACAAAACGATTACCATGCATCATCACCAATTTCATAACATCATGTCAATATTATAAATGACGTAATAAACAACAAAAAACATAAGTGTTTGATAAACTCACAGGCCAAACACGTTCATAGGACGACTCTCCACTATACCAGAAGAAACTTGTTTTTTTCATGACAACAATTTCTGGTTTTTCGTCTTCCAAAACTCTTTCGGCTAAACTAACGTGATAGATCATAATAAGACTCCACGAGACTAGCCATATAATTGTTGATAATTCTCTTGATATTGCCATCTTTTTAACTTCTAAAGCCATGTATGAACGGTTTGAAGCAAATATTTAGTTAGGACTCTAGTATGTTTTGTATATTTTTTTCGAACTCAAATTTTTCAAAATGCTGGTTATTAATTCTAGGAATATATTTGAGGGAGGAAAGACACATTTTATATATTTATATAGTGAAGACACATTTTCTCTATTTTTCATTCCTGTTTCTAAACCCGAGTTTCATTATAACATCGATTTTCAAAAGATTCTTTTCGAGGTATTTACTGGTAGTATTATTGCATATGTACTAAACCATTAGTAACATTTGGTTTGACATTTTGCAAATCAAGATGTTTCCTTTTGCTAATGGATAAAGTGCTACAAGTAAGTATTCTTCGTACATGTTAATATGGTTTTGTTTTGATTCAATTGAAGGCTCCAGAACTTTGACTCTGGACTGTAGTGTCCAGTTGCTTTAAGATAAGTAATAGGCAAGATTACGTTTGTGATCATTTTGGATTGGTTCTTTAATTTATTTTTATTTTCTCGAATCATTCTTTTATATTTCAATATGTTTGCGTTGTTAACATTTTTAACAAGTTGTTAAAAAAACATATGTGACATCTTAATATTGAATAAATTAACATACTGTAAGATTTTTCCATTTCTTTCTCCTCTCTCTTCTTCTTTAAATGTAACATTTTAAATTTAAAATCATTAAAACTATAGTACTTAATTTTCGCAGGAGTGAGTAGTGACTTCATTCAGGAGGAGCAATGATTCGAATTTACGAATAATGAGTAATTCATCTATAGCGTGAGGTGTGATCAATGAACATCGAATGTTGTTCATCTCTATTTGTAGAACAAAAGTTTTAGTTCCCTCTCAATCACAAAAAGTGTAAAGGATGACAATGCAATATAAGACTAACTTAAAGACCATTAGTGCAAACGAAATATAACATAAATGATCAATTTAAAAGGAAAAAAAAAAAACTTGAAGGACGACCTGAATTGCAATGAACATGAATTCTGCAACTTCGGCTATCAAGGAACTTTTTTTTTTTTTAGATAGATGAGATGACAAATGCATAATAAACTCACATACACAAAGTGGAGGTACCGGGGTTCGAACCCCGATCATGACGTTCGGCCTAACAATTTCAGCATTTTTGCTAGTTGAGCTATGACTTATGGGACGCTATGAAGCAACTTTATTATTTTTGTTCCTTTTTTTTTACGCAATATTATGTTTGTTCTTAAGATATAAACTAAATTGATTTTTTTTTTACATTCATTAATTAGTTCATAGTATATCTTGACAAATACTTTTAAATTTACGGTACATAACAATTAAACTATTTTTATTTCCTTTTTTTTTATGAAATAACTATTTTCATTTTGTTTATCACTGCTATGTTTACTCATATAAAGTGCATGTTTTCTCTTAATTACATAAAAAGATATATTAATTGCATGTTTGATTTTACGATAAATTTGATGACACTTCAAAGTGTAGTTTTTACAATGTAACCAAAAAAAAAAAAGTGTAGTTTTTACAAAATCAGAATAGTTTTACCATAATTTTGTCAAACTCACCTCAAACCCAAACATTCATTAAATTACTTTGTTCACAATATGAAAGAGAGTATAGAATGTTAACATAATGAGAAAATGGCAAACAGGACAACACTTAGCAATTAATTATCGGGTTAAATATGTTTTTGGTCCCTATAAATATACAAACTTTTCGTTTTAGTCCCTCTAAAATATTCCTTCAACTTTTAATCCCTTAAAAATTTTCCATCTTCACTTTTGGTCCCTCTTTTAAAGTAAACTCATATGTAGAATTCATATTTTTGAATCAAATTTTCCAGAAAAATTCATAATATTATAAGAATCTCTCCCAAAAAAAATTATAATTTTTCAACAAAACATGAATTTAATATGAATTTTTATATTTTCTATGGTTAAAAATTCATATTTAATTTATGTTTACTTAAAAAATTCTAAATTTTTTTGGGAAATATTTTTACAGTATTCTACACATTTCTATAAAATTTCATTAGAAAATATTAAAATTTACTTTAGAATAGGGACCAAAAATAGCGATTCAAAATTTTATAGGGACTAAAAGTTGAAGGAAAATTTTAAAGGGACTAAAACAAAAAGTTGGTATATTTATAGGGACAAAAACATATTTAACCCTTAATTATCCATATGAGATAAACCACCATACAAAAAGGACAAACTATAACAGCCTATTGCATCTAGCGCGAGAAACAAGCCTATGAGTTCTTTCTAGGAAGCTTCATTGAAGAAACATTTGGAAGCACTTAAACACCAAGCTTCATGTTCTTTCGAAGAGATATAACCGTACATACGCACGTCCTTGCTAATCCAATACCACATCGAAACTTCACGGTAATTTCATTTGTTTGCATTTTCTTATGCCATATAAAATCACTCACTCGCATTAACACTATCAAAAAGATAGTAGTACCACATCACCACTCCTCTCTATGTCGCTCAGTGCAAGTTGCAATGTAAGAGAACGTGGGTCTAGTTAATGTATTTGGTTCCATAATTAATGTAACTAGAGTCAATATAAGCATTGAAACTCTAAAAACATTGACTTTTGCTTTGGGTTACCACGTTACTTGCAAGCAAACCTGTCCGTACACAACCGGAAATTGGCTTGCGATTCCTCCATCAAATAATAGTAGAATTATTCTACCAACAATATACTCCTCTCAACACCTTCTTTTTGTTGAAAATTCCACTAAAGTTACATTTGAGTTTCAACCTGAAAAATGTGCTGTTAACACTTCTCCATAATATACAGCACGAACGAAATGGTGCTACATAATGAAGTCGTGTTTTCTTTTTTAGAAATAAAAGTCATGGAAAAACCATCATTCCATAATTAAACTAAACTTTCCGCTTATTTTGGTGGATAATAGTTTTAAAAGCCAAGTGGTTTTTGCAAGCTTTTAAGCTTTAACATACAGCACAATGGCACCTGTGATACTTTCAGGAAAGCATATATTCATTTTTTTTTAAGCAAGAACAACACTACTACCTAACTCGGAACAAATGTAAATAGAAATGGAAAGGCAAAAATTGGCACTCGCTAGAATGAATGACCATTGCCAAAAAAATCTTGAAAACTTAAAACTTTTTCTGTCAATCACTTTCCAGTTTAAGAAGAAAAATTATGACGACATACCATTACTCAACATCTAATAAAGGGTCTAGTAATCTGACTTTTTAATAATAACACTTAACAAACTCATGTAGTTCCAAGCACATCAATAGAGCAAAGATAAAGTAAAATCCAGACAATAATTCCCACAAAATCTGAAGAAAAAAATTGTTTCTTAAAATGTCTTCAAGAAAAACAAAAACATTAGCAGTCCACGACCATACTGAGAAACTGAGATCACCAAAGCTGCAGTAGTAAACTTTCAACATCAAACATGAAAAACCGCAAGTGCATATGGATAGCTGAAGCAATAAGTTCTTTTGGTGTGCTTTTGATCGCTCCATGCCTGAATCCATAAATAGCTACCAAGAACCAATCTAAATAATATAAGCCAGAATGACAGATAATTAAGAATAAGCAAATAGAGTACAAAAATGCACACCATGAATCTTACCAGAGAAATTAAGTATTGTGCTCAAGTTCCTAGTAATCATATTCTCGAGAATGAGACCTCTCTGAGCGATGATAATCATGGTCCTTATCACGGTTTCTGTCCCTATCACGCGATTTAGATTTTGCTCGTTCAGTGTGATGGTCATCTTCCATCTTAGCATGATCAGGATATTGATTGTAATCCCCACGGTCATCTCCTTCATCATACTGCCCCCGTCCTCTCTGATGCTCATAATGGTTATAGTGATCAGGATCATGTTCAGGATCTGCATGCCTATGTCCATGCCCAGGTTCTTTGTACCGCCCATGGTGATCATCAGGTTCATAGTCCCGCT
The DNA here is from genome assembly GCF_003473485.1 of Medicago truncatula. Classification (NCBI taxonomy): domain Eukaryota; kingdom Viridiplantae; phylum Streptophyta; class Magnoliopsida; order Fabales; family Fabaceae; genus Medicago; species Medicago truncatula. Next base: position 35,601,439 of record NC_053049.1, read on the forward strand.
CTATTTCACCATGAGGTTCCTTCTCATGTTTAGATTCAACATGATCGTAATCAGCACCCCTATCATGAGATCTTCCCCGATCAGTTTCCCCAACTTCATAATCCTTATCCTTTTCGCGATAACGATCATGTTCTACATCCCGTTCATGATCCCTTTCTCTGTCACGATCACGTTCCCGACCACGATCGCGATCACGTCCTCTCTCTCGATCACGTCCGCGATCTCTTTCTCTGTCTCTTTCCTTACCTCGGTCCCTGTCCCTATTCCTATCCCGGTCTCTGTGGTGCCTATCCTCTCTATGATCACGATCACGATCCCTAGCCTTATCGCTAGATCGTTCACGTGATCGCTCTCGTTCTCTATCTCTGTCCTTACCTCTTTCACGTGACTTCTCTCTGTCCCTACAATGATTTTAGCCAGCAGCAGTCAAAATTTGTTTCAAAATCCACTATTGTCAAGAAACCAATTAGCTAGTTAAATTGAAGCAGAAACCAAATTATTACCGATCAGCATGTCGCTCCTCCCGTACTCTGGGTTCTTCGGAACGAGAAGGTCCTGATTGCTGTTGCTCCCTGAATAAATCAAGACATATCAGAATTTCCCCTCGATGTTACAGAGTAAGCATCCAACAAATTAATTACACACAACATTCGATAAGACATATTCAGAATATGAAAATTTGAATTTAGGGTGCTGCTCATGAGTTGAGCAAACCAATGCCATCATGAACCAAAAATGTTAATGCAAACAATTCTTGATGCAAAAAGTTTCAAATTCAATGTGAATTTACTGCTTCAGAATTTGGAGTAGGATGGTTGGGTTTGGAGAAGATAGACGGGTATGAGCCAGATATTTCCAACAGATGAACATAATATTGACAAATTTACATGTACAGCGAACTTGATAAATGTTAACTAAATTCCAAACACCAGAACCATACAATTGTCAGGTCCACCCAGGTGAGGAAATAATTGTTGCAAACATCTCAAATTCGCAGTCAATTACAACACAAATATGCATATCATAGAACAAGGTCATTTAAAAATGTTTTCGGTTTTCAAATTTAGTTGTAATAATTCCTCGGGTTTAAAATAAGTAATAAAAGAAATTTATGAAGCAGCGACACAAACACATCAACGCCGGTAAAAATTTGAGAAAAATGATTTAATTTAATGTAAACAGTGTAGGTGTCGAACAACAAACTCGCCTTCAATTTGAAGTGTCAATACAACTGAGAATAAAATCCTATTAAAAAAAATAATAATAATTACCTTCCTGAATGTCGCTGATTAACTTCATCGCCCCCCACTCTAGTAGTACCAAGCCCACCACCTAGACGGCGGGGTCGCCAATTTGGAACAGTTCTCCCACGTTCAACATCCACAAGCACCCTCCTACCCTCAATTTTCCTACCATCAGCTTGTTTATAAGCAGCTGCATAATTAACGATAAATATGACTTCAGCAAAATGTTATATAAGTATATATAGTAATAATCAGACATATGTTAATAAATCACTATCAACCTTTCATGTCTCTTGTGTGCAGGTATTCAATGAATGCATAACCCCTGGGCTTATTTGACTCAGCATCAGTAACCAGCCGAACCTAAATCATAAGAAAATGGAAGGGAAAAAAAAAAAAGCATAGTCAGAAGAGAACATTCTGGTAATCAGCTCAAAAGAAAATAACACAAGATGATCTCTCATATTCTCACTTCAGAACCAATAAAATACCAACACTAATATCCTAAATGGCACGGCAGACAGGCTCTATGCCTAATTAGCCGTGCTCACCTTTAAATCATACAGCTCCCATCGTGAGATGCATCACCACCGGCAATAGTTGCAGAAAAACTGATGTATTTGGCCCAATTAACCAGGTGTTGACTAGTGTCCCCTTACCAGGGATATTAATTTTTAAAATTGATAAAATGGAAACAACTCTGGGTAATATAGAAAATACCATAACATCTTCTCAACAGCTGATTTTGTTTTGATAGCCTTTAAAGCCAAAAATAAAGTTATAGCAACATCAAATGTAGGCTAACTAAGAATTTAATAAAAAAGGGAAGAGATTGAAATACACCCAACATATTTTACCCAGTGCAGGAAAAGAACAGAAGTTGTCAGTCTCCTTTACTTGATCGAAAACAAGGCCAAAGGCACAATTTTGCATATTGTTCTTACCAACTAAAATACCATGCAGGAGGAAGCACTTGAATGGAATTTGGGTTTTATTGTTATAGAATCAACCATTACCAGGGATGTGGATCGAGATAATCAACCATTACCAGGGACGTATATTAAGATGATAAACCATTACCAGGTGTTTGTGTCAAGGGGGGAGCTACAAACACTCTTTCTAACACTCTTTAATACCCACTCTCTTATTGGATGAAATTCATGTAAGTACCACACTTTGGAAATGGGTCCGACATAAAGTGGTGAGGCCCACATGAGTTTCACGCAATAGGAGACTCTGATCGAGAGTGTGTTAGAAAGAGTGTTTCTAGCATTTCTCGTGTCAAGATGTTAAATTTGCAGTTAAAAATTTCTAGAGACCCAAAGCCCCAAGATATCCCATCCATATTATATTAACAATTGGAATGGAGCAAAGTGGAAAATGACAAAAGAAAATAAATAAAAAGCAATCAACAACAAATTGGTGGAGCAACCAAAAGCATTGATTATTACCATTTCAAAACCACTAAAATTGACAAATTAAATCAGGAACGTTCGTATTCTATACCCTTGAAACTTCGGATAGGATGAGATAGATATTACACATAGCAGACTGATTTCCTGATAAGCTATTTAGTCATGAAAACCTCTCAAGTCACAAAAAACATTTTCTTCAGTGGCAAAAGGAAAGGTATAAAGATTGTATTATGCTCAAATAGCTAGTATTTTGTTTTCTGCGATACATCACTGTATATGGAAATTGTTGAATTTGAAAATAATACAGTTTGAAGGCTCAAAAGTTGTAAAGATGTCAAAAAGAAGTAAAATAGAGTAAGTTTTGAACCACACATAGATGATAAGCTTACCGAACCCTTTTGAACATATTCAAAATACCTACCCGTTTGATTGCACCATATGACTCAAACTCCCTTTTGATTCTGCTCTCAGTAGTCTCATAACTCTGTTGGAAGATGGAATCAATAAGATATGACAAGCAATATGAAAAAGCACAGTAGTTACTCTATTGGAAAATATAACTTACAAGTCTGGCCACGAATAAAGTCTTGTATGGATCTCCTGATATATTTGGATCGTTGTGTGGATCATCTACATTGAAACATATAGAAAAATATTCAGATAACATAATCCACAAAAATCAACAAATATTCAGATAACATAATCCACAAAAATCAACAAATTTAAAACAGTATATATAAGAGTCATCACATTTCTCAAGCTCCTCAGCAGCTTTTGCAGCTCCCTTCTCCAGTCTTAACTTGTGCACTCTTGCCCTTCTTTCTGCCTGAGTATACCAAAATGGATCAGCGATTATGCCTTTATTATACTCTTCACTATTGAAACAAGGGCTTTGGCATTTAAACTACTTTACTGCTTTTATATGCCAATTGCTACATTAACTATACATTATAATAACCACTTGTTTAAGTAAATTGAAGAAAAACTGGAACCTGGTAAAGACTGAATATGCAATAGTAATTGTATTTTTCAACTAATATGTTGAGTACCCAAACTATCTATTTGTTATTCATGACCACAACATTGATTCGGATATTTTCTTAGAACGAATTAGTACCGTAGAAAAAAGCAGGCGCAATGAGTCAAATTTAGCCAGTTAAACATTGTGCTTGCACAATATTACACAGTAAAACTTAACTACAGAATATAGCAGCAACAAAACACTTCTGAGGACAAATATTTTTTTGCAAACTAATAATTAGTTAACTTAACTGTTTTCTTAAGGACATCTTCTAAAAAGCATAATAAACTTTAAAAGATATATGAAAAAATAAATATACTAAAAAAAATATAAACTCATTGCATCAAATCAACCCACCAAAGACATGCCCGACAAAAAAAAAAAAAAACACTCAGTTACGAAACTATGCTTAACACAATTAAAACTAATAATTCCAGCATGATTAGTATCAAAAGAACAGAACATTACAGGAGTTTCAACTACTGGCACAGGCGGAGAATATTCCGGTTCACCAGGTTCAGCAAATTTGCTCACAAATTGCGCCATCCCTAAACAAAAAAACATAAAACGAAGGATTAATTGCATAATTAACTATAATTAACATCAATTCACAACAAATGATCATGTAGACCTAACAAAAACAATAATCAAACACCTGTTAACGGAGGACATTTTCGTTTCTCCGGTGGAGGTTTATACTCCAACGGCGGCCTAGGTTCAAATAGCTTCAACAAATTCGCAGTCAATCCAGTTGGATGACTCTGTCCAATCTGCATCAAATCAATTACAATCAAATCAAATTAATCAACAAAAATTAACTAATCTAATATCTAGGGTTACGAACAATAAACCCTAACTATTGAAAATCAACAACAACTTCGTTAATTATGAAGAAACTTAGGTCAAATTAACAACGAAAAGTGAGGGAAAGAGTATGAATCTATACCAGTTTGAGTTGAAGGACGTTGGCGCGGTTCTGAGCTTTGGTACGAGCTTGAACGGCGGCGTTTTGGTTGCGCAGAAGAGGATCTTCCATGGTGAAGATTCGATGAAATCACGAGAGAATTGAATTGATGAGATCGTTAGATCCGGTTTGCGTCTCGGCTATGAGCGAGCGCTAGCTGAATCTCGAACCTGACTGCTACTGAGAAGTATTTATAGTGAGGGGAGGAAAAGTACGCTTTTTAAGCATAACATAAGTCTGTTTTGGAGGTGTTTGAAGAGTCACAAAGGGCTAATAAAGATTTAGGCTTAAATATTTTTTGGTCCTTTATTTTGAAGTTTATATTGGTCTCTTATTAAAAAAAAAATATAGAAAGATCTTTTAATTTGTTTAATTGGGTATCGTGTTAGTCTTTTTCATGCGAATTCATGGTTTTGAAGTATGAGATTTATGTGAATTTGTGTTGGATCTATTCTCTATATCATTGTTCAACAATTTCAAAAAGGAATAATGATGATAAATCTCGTGATTTTGACATTTTTGCTCATACAGAAAGAATATTGACGTCAATCTCTAATTTGGAGTGAAGAATAGGGGGATATATCATATATGGGTTCCAATGAACCTTAATTTTGATTTATAGGAGAATTGATAAAGTAGGAAGAATGAGATGTTAACTTACATGGTCATGTACACTGCAATTAACGTTGTTGGCCTTTGATGGATGAAAAGGACCTATTTGCGCATTTTTTAAATAAGGGACCAATATGAATGTCAAAATAAAGATAAAGGATCAAAAGGGTGTTTAAGCCTAAGCTTTACTATAAGTGAATAGGTATTTTCATCCTTGAATTTGCACACATCGTTCAATTTCGTCTTCAAATTATTTGAAATAACGAAAATTTTCCTAAATTTTGCGAACGTCATGCCTCCGTCAAATCTCACCGTTAACAGTGATGACATATAACGTTAAGCACTAACGTGAATTGCAAACTCAAATGTCATGTATTCGATGAGGAAATTGATTGAAATTGTGAATTCCTTTTTTTTTTCCTTATTGAAATAAAAGTCATTACAAATTGTTGCAATGTCAAATCGATCCCTAAATTATTCATTGAAAATCAAGATCGTCCTTGAATTATGTCACTCGCTATCAAATTGACTTCTAAAGTATTCATGTTAACTATCAAACTGATCTCTGATACTCGCAAATAAATGCTAAAAATTAAAATAATATGTTTAACGGTTATTTATTACCTTTTGCATATTTGAAATGAAGTTTCATCCATGTTGAACGTAGCATCAAAGGTCGTCAGGCAACAGTGTTGAAAACCAATTCAAATTATTTGTTTTCGCTAGTTTACCATAAAAAAAATAGACAATTTAAATTTACCATAAAGAAAATAGACAATGAAGTAGAAACTAGGACCTTTTTAAATTTGCATACACATTGCACGTAAAGTATCCATTGATTATCTAATACAATTTTATGTTTTGTTTGTATTTACTTCCATGGGTAACACATTATTGCATGCCCTATCGCAAACGGTCAACGTGTCTTCTTCTCTTGCTGTTAGCCACAATTTCAAATGAAGAGTTCTTTCATCTCATTATTGTGCCACCAAATCCCTAACTGCCACTCAACCACCAGGACTGGAACTTCTTTAAGGCTTTCGTATGCAAATTTACATTTATAATAGCATATATTTGTGGATATAGAAAACAAAGAGAATTTGAAGTGGTTTTCCACACTTTTGCATGAATAAATTGGAGGTTACGCTGAACATGAATGAAACTTCATGTCAAACATTCAAAAGGTAATAAATAACAATTAAACACGTTTTTTTAGTTTTTAGTATTTATTCGTTGACAATATTTGGAATCAATTTGATAGTTAAGATAAATAATTTAATGGTAAACTGAAAGCTTATGGTAACAATACAACAGACAATGAGTCTCACAAGAAATCAAACGACGAGACAACAAAAGAAGTGTTTGTCATTGAAGATGCAAATGTTGAGGAATATCACAAAAATCCTTATGAGTTAATGTTTTAATGATAACAAACTTAATTAAACATAAGATCAAAGATGGTTCTTATATGTTTTGGTTTCTTACAAGTTTCTTTGAGTGTTCTTTATAACATAACTGGAGAGTTTTGCATCTCTATATTAAAATTCATTTATAGTAAACATATTTTGTTTTGCATTGGTGCTTATATATAGAACAATTATGGTGGGATACGAAAAACTTCAATCTCATGTTTAGATACTTGTGTTGGGATTTCTTTAAAGTACAAAATATTTTTTTTAAGAACTAAGGTGCTCCAACTATTCATACACCTTAACAAATAATGTTAAGTATACTATAACAAAAGAAATGTTGCAATCTAAGCATTTATATACTAGAACATACGAGAAATAAAAAATACTAAACAATAATGACCGGTTGCAAATGAGGTGAATTAGGTATAAAGGAAATTTTACTCTTAACATATTATTTACCATTATAAGCAACATAACTATTTTTTTAAGAAGTGTACATAACTCAAACGAGACGGATGTAGGAGATCAAAATCTTGATCTATAGTTGTTCATAAAACATAAATGTGAAACAATCACAACATTTGTAATACAATCTACATGTAACATTAATGAGTAATGAACTATTTTTATAATTTTTTTTTATCTCTAATTCAAAAAATAAACAAACTTGTGTAATGCTAAAGTACATACTACATACAAAAATATTAAATAATTAATGAATAAAATTAGTTTGTATTAAGTTGCACTGTGTAAATGTGAATCTCAAACACTCAAAAGTCCCCAACAGTGCTCCAAAACTAGCACGTTCATTCTCGTTTGTCAATAACAACACACTACACTTCTTATCAAGAATTGTTAATATTATTCTCTTTGATTTGATTTGATTCAGCTATATATGTATAAGAAGTGTTGCTTCATGTTTCTAGTGCTCACGGCTATCAAATTATTGACTTGACATTATTTGTTTTCTGAACTTTGTCATATCTGTATTGTAATAAGGCGTTGTCAATTTTTTTCACTATCAATTACTTGATCTCTCTCACAGGAAAATGCACAAGCTCAAAAATACCAAAACTAGTAAACTGATAGAGAAACATGGAAACCTCACAATTTGTGCAGTTCTAACTTCTAACTTATTAGCTTAATGGGATAAAGCAATATACACATGTCTATTCAAAAGCTAACATTTGCAGCTTTGAAAAAATCATGTTGAAATCACATATCAAAACGCAAGAGAAATAAAAATGGGCATGTAACTAAAAATATAAAACTAAAGATTTAACACTTTATCATCCTAAATTTACCTAGGAGAGTTAACTATGTTTTCAAACCCAATGGTGATTCATTCTGCAATAAGCATCAGTAATACAAGTAATATAAATAATGACAACTAAATCATTTTTGTCTACTTAGTAAAATAATCATTTACATAATGGTAAAACATTTTCTTTTATGGTTTTCTTTATGTTCAAAAAAATAAAGTTCCGATCATGTTTCTGTGAGCACACAATATAATTTTCATTTTTAAAAAATTCAACCTCAAGTTATAGATGGTCAACTACAAAACCATCGATGCTCATGAGAAAATTGTTGGAACTGAATCTCTTCAACAATTGCCTCAATCTCAACTGCAAATGTCAATATATCTTCATGAAATTCTCTCGCAAAATGTATTGAGATGGTTTGACTAGTTGGGGATATCATCTTATCCTCTAACAAACGGAGCACTTTCAACAAACAAATTATCTCAACAATCGACCTATCAGGTATTTCTATAGGTATACCTTGTTAATAATAATTATAAACAAAAAAGTAACAAATCAATAAATTTCTTAACTCAACTCGAGTTACAGTACATTTCACAAATTACAAAACTTGTTACATTTCCATAGAAAGTGGGAGATCGTGAATGCAATAGAAAAAGGACAAGAAAACATCGGCAACAACAGCTAGCACTAGTTCAATAATCTTCAGATCAGTCATCAGAAAAATCTTATGACTACTATTCTTAAGATCAGTCATCACTTTCAAATAAAAACCATTATTCGTAATGCTTTCAAATAAAAACTATTCTTCGTAATGAAGATTTAGTTTTCATGAGTTCGGTTGTCAATCAAAAATTAATCATAATTCACCGGTATTTTAGTGTTGTGTTCATTTATAGTAAACATATTTTGTTTTGCATTGGTGCTTATATATAGAACAATTATGGTGGGATACGAAAAACTTTAATCTCATGTTTAGATACTTGTGTTGGGATTTCTTTAAAGTACAAAATATTTTTTTTAAGAACTAAGGTGCTCCAACTATTCATACACCTTAACAAATAATGTTAAGTATACTATAACAAAACAAATGTTGCAATCTAAGCATTTATATACTACAACATACGAGAAATAAAAAATACTAAACAATAATGACCGGTTGCAAATGAGGAGAATTAGGTATAAAGGAAATTTTACTCTTAACATATTATTTACCATTATAAGCAACATAACTATTTTTTTAAGAAGTGTACATAACTCAAACGAGACGGATGTAGGAGATCAAAATCTTGATCTATAGTTGTTCATAAAACATAAATGTGAAACAATCACAACATTTGTAATACAATCTACATGTAACATTAATGAGTAATGAACTATTTTTATAATTTTTTTTATCTCTAATTCAAAAAATAAACTTGTGTAATGCTAAAGTACATACTACATACAAAAATATTAAATAATTAATGAATAAAATTAGTTTGTATTAAGTTGCACTGTGTAAATGTGAATCTCAAACACTCAAAAGTCCCCAACAGTGCTCCAAAACTAGGACGTTCATTCTCGTTTGTCAATAACAACACACCACACTTCTTATCAAGAATTGTCAATATTATTCTCTTTGATTTGATTTGATTCAGCTATATATGTATAAGAAGTGTTGCTTGATGTTTCTAGTGCTCACGGCTATCAAATTATTGACTTAACATTATTTGTTTTCTGAACTTTGTCATATCTGCATTGTAATAAGGCGTTGTCGGTTTTTTTCACTATCAATTACTTGATCCTTCTCACAGGAAAATGCAGAAGCTCAAAAATACCAAAACTAGTAAACTGATAGAGAAACATGGAAACCTCACAATTTGTGCAGTTCTAACTTCTAACTTATTAGCTTAATGGGACAAAGCAATATACACATGTCTATTCAAAAGCTAACATTTGCAGCTTTGAAAAAATCATGTTGAAATCACATATCAAAACGCAAGAGAAATAAAAATGGGCATGTAACCAAAAACATAAAACTAAAGATTTAACACTTTATCATCCTAAATTTACCTATGAGAGTTAACTATGTTTTCAAACCCAATGGTGATTCCTTCTGCAATAAGCATCAGTAATACAAAATAATGACAACTAAATCATTTTTGTCTACTTGAAAATTATACAATGGAACTCAGAAAATGCAATAAGCATCAGTAAAATAATCATTTACATAATGGTAAAACATTTTCTTTTATGGTTTTTTTATGTTCAAAACAATAAAGTTCCGATCATGTTTCCGTGACCACACAGTATAATTTTCATTTTTTAAAAATTCAACCTCAAGTTATAGATGGTCAACTACAAAACCATCGATGCTCATGAGAAAATTGTTGGAACTGAATCTCTTCAACAATTGCCCCAATCTCAACTGCAGATGTCAGTATATCTTCATGAAATTCTCTCCCAAAATGTATTGAGATAGTTTGACTAGTTGGGGATATCATCTTATCCTCTAACAAACGGTGCACTTTCAACAAACGAATTATCTCAACAATCGACCTATCAGGTATTTCTATAGGTATACCTTGTTAATAATTATAAACAAAAAAGTAATAAATCAATAAATTTCTTAACTCAACTTGAGTTACAGTACATTTCACAAATTACAAAACTTGTTACATTTTCATAGAAAGTTGGAGATCGTGAATGCAATAGGAAAAGGGCCAGAAAACATCGGCAACAACAGCTAGCACTAGTTCAATAATCTTCAGATCAGTCATCAGAAAAATCTTATGACTACAATTCTTAAGATCAATCATCACTTTCAAATAAAAACCATTCTTCGTAATGCTTTCAAATAAAAACTATTCTTCGTAATGAAGATTTAGTTTTCATGAGGTCGGTTGTCAATTAAAAATTAATCAGAATTCACCGGTATTTTAGTGTTGTGTGCATTTTTATGTCCTAAGAAACAAACATGGGAAAAAATAGTTTTTTAAAAATGATTTTTATTTTAAAATGATTTCAAAATAAGTAAATAAATAAATAAATAACATCAGTATAACTTGTTTGCCCTTAATTTTTGTAACTGCAATAAATAAATCACCTTATTATATCTTGTTTTCTTTACCAATAGAATTTCAAAGCTATTGTACATAGTTTAATTTTTAATCGTTCTAATTATATAATAGAATGGAAGGCGTACAAATTTGATCTTCATAGTCTTCTTCTAAGGGCACAAAAAATGTACAAGCTACTTTTAGCCCCAATTTGTCGTATGAGTGTTGTACAGATAATGTGAAAAACTTGAGGTAGTAGATGTGAATCAGATAATGTGGACACTACCTATTTACGAGAAAAGAAAAGAAAATAGGGAATCAGCTGCCCAATCATTTTTATCCGGTTCTGAGCTTCAACAGTAGAATAAAGGGATGCTGGTAATCAACTGTTTGTAGAGGCATAAAAACGATGGTATGATTGATTAATCCGAGAGGCAAGTAGACTCCTTAGTACATGCATGTTGGATGATCAACCCAACATGCATGATGCATGGTATGTTTCTAACTTTGCAAACAAGCTCATTTTTTTTAGAAAAATATAAAATTCTATTTTATTACAGACTACTTAGCTTATGTTGTCAAAATTTTGGTATGTGTTAAAGAGAGTTTCGGCTAGAGGGATAGTATGAATTAAACTTGAATTTTACATTGTAACTATTTCACATGTGCTAATAGATATTATAAAAGAAAATTAAATGGTAAGTCTAAATACAATATAATGACAAGAGTTGTAATATATTACATAAAATCGAATTTTATTTCTAACTAATTATAATATATGTGTTGAGATTGGTGTGATTTGTTTCAAGTCACAAAGGTTTGCGATCAAAACAAACCAGTTAAGCTGATTGTTAAGAGTCGAACAAAACAATTTTTGAAAGACTGTTCAATCGAAAGTTTACCAAGAAGATATTGTATTAGATAATTTTATTAGGGTATGTATAATCTTACATCTTAAAAAGTTTAAAGAAATTATAGACTATTTAACTCATGATGTTGAAATTTTAATTTTATTGTGATTTTCCACTTTATCCATTGTTCAGAAGGACATAAAAGTTTAATTAACTTAAAATGAATGTTTTTGTCAAACTTATAAATTTGTTATTTAATTTAATAACTATCTTAAAAAGTTTAAAGAAATTATCGACTATTTAACTTATGTTGTTGTAATTTTAATGTAATTTTCCTCTTTATCTATTGTTCAGACGCACATAAAAGATTAATTAACTTAGAATGAATGTTTTTGTCAAACTTATAAATTTGTTATTTAATTTAATAACTATTTCGCATATGCGATTGGATATTACCAAACAAAATCAAAATGTAAGTCTAAATGCAACGTAATGACAAGAGTTGTAATATATATTACGTGAAATTGAATCTTATTGCAAACTAATTACAATATATGTGTTGGGTTTGTTCTGATTTGTTTCTAGATATAAAAGTTTACAATCATCACAAACCAATTAAGTCGATTGTCGAGGGTTGCACAAAATACTTTTCTTAAAAATTGTTCAATCTAAAGTTTGTGAAATATTGTAATGGAGAATTTCATTAGGCTATACATAGTTTTACATCTTAACAAGTTTAAAGAAATTATAAACTATTTCGTCTATGTTGTTGAAATTTTGGTATGTGTTTAGAGAATTACATTAGCATTTTATATTAAACATATACAACTTCTGTATGTTGATTGATTTCAACTTCTTTTTCTTGATTGATATTGTATTTATGTTATTTTTGGCAGTATTCAAAGATGAAACAACATGTTTATAAAGAGGTCAAGTCCATCAAAGAAATATGCGGAAGCCTAGATTACATCGGCACTGCCAGACAATATTCCCTTCTTAATCGCCGGCACTGACAGCACAACAATGACATTGTATTGTCTTCTTTTATACTCAGCTATAAGTGGTGCAAAGTCAGAATCTCCCGTGATAAAAAAGCACATTAAGAGGTTTTGAGGGGGAGGACCGGAGTATTGAAACCGCAAAATTGAGCAAATCTACATCTGCTACTTATTTTAAACTCACCTATTCTGTACATAAATAAGAAAAATGTCTCTTTAAAATGTGTACAAAACATAGGTTCAAAGAAATATTGGATATTACCAAACGAAATCAAAAGGTAAGTCTAAATGCAACGTAATAACAAGAGTTGTAATATATACTACGTGAAATTGAATCTTATTACAAACTAATTACAATATATGTGTTGTGTTTGTTCCGATTTGTTTCTAGATATAAATGTTTACAATCACCACAAACCAATTAAGTCGATTGTCGAGGGTTGCACAAAATACTTTTCTTAAAAATTGTTCAATCTAAAGTTTGTGAAATATTGTAATGGAGAATTTCATTAGGCTATACATAGTTTTACATCTTAAAAAGTTTAAAGAAATTATAAACTATTTCGCCTATGTTGTTGAAATTTTGGTATGTGTTTAGAGAATTTCATTAGCATTTTATATTAAACATATACAACTTATGTATGTTGATTGATTTCAACTTCTTTTTCTTGATTGATATTGTATTCATGTTATTCTTGGCGGTATTCAAAGATGAAACACCATGTTTATGAATAGGATCAAGTCCATCCAAGAAATATGCGGAAGCCTAGATTACATCAGCACTGGAAGACGATATTCCCCTCTTAATTGCTGGCACTGACAAAAAAAAAAAAAATCTAACAACTTGGCTACTTGACAAAAAAATATATTTAAAAATAATCAATGAATTAGATTTTTTTTTAATAGTACTTGATTACACGTTACTTCATCTTTGGTCAGAAAACATTGGAATCACAACCGATTATTGAAGCTGTATTTATATATCTCTGATGATAGGATGATATCAACTTATATACCCGTAGAGGTATATAATATACCCGCTGGGGTATATAAGTTTGTTAAAAGTTTGACAGAAAAGTTAGGTTAGTTTGTTACTAGTTTTGTTGGTGGTGGGCGGGGTTCGAATCCGGACCTTGCATGATTGTCCATGCCAACTGAGCTATGCTCACGTAGATAATTTATTACTAGTTTGTTAACACTGATTAGTTATTTAACAAAGCGAATAGTTGGTTTCTCTTCCTCTTATATTTTTCCAATTCATACTCATTTTGTCATGCATTGTTTTTGTTGGAATGTATTTTTACAAGAATTTTGCGCTTCTTTATTTTTCGAAGTGGGAGGGATATACGTGAACTGAATTTGCCTACATGTATATATGCATTGACGTACATCACCTAGTAACATATATGAATTTAGGTTGAATGTGTAAATTCATAATGATTGTGAGAACCTATCTATCTATTTATAAAAAGAAAATGCCAAAAAAACAAAGAGGAATGGAATAAGCAAAAGCAAACTTTACAAAGAGATGAGAATTTAATTTTTGTTTCTTTGAGTTGTTCATTTTTATCACCATTGCTAGAGGGTTTTGCATCTCTATATTAAAATTTATTTATAGTAAATATATTTTGTCTCGCATTGATACTTATATATAGAAAAATTATGATGTAATAAGAAAAACTTCAATCTCATATTTAGATATTTGTGGTGGAATTTCCTTAAAGTACAAAATATTTTTTTAAGCATTAAGGTGTTCCAACTATTCATACACCTTAACCAATAATGTTTAAGTATACTATAACAAAAGAAATGCTGCAATCGAAACATTTATATACAACAACATACAAGAAATAAAAAATACTAAATAATAATGAGAGTGGTTGTAAATATGGTGAATTGGGTATAAATGAAATTTTACTCTTAACATATTATTTACCATTATAAGCAACATAACTATTTCTTTTTTAAGAAGTGTACATATCTCAAACGAGACGGATGTAGGAGATCAAAATTTTGATCTATAGTTGTTCATAAAACAAAAATGTGAAACAATCACAACATTTGTAATACAATCTATACATGTAACATTAATGAGTAATGAACTATTTTTATAATTTTTTCCGATATTTAATTCAAAAAAGAAGCTTGTGTAATGTCAAAGTACATACTATATACAAAAATATTAAATAATTAATGAATAAAATTAATTTGTATTAAGTTGCATTGTGTAAATGTGAATCTCAAACACTCTAAATTCCCCAATAGTGCTCCAAAACTAGCATATTCATTCTCGATTTTCTATAACAAAACACCACACTTCATATCAAGAATTGTTAATATTTGATTCAGCTATATATGTCTAAGAAGTGTTGCTTCATGTTTCTAATCAAATTCTTGACTTGACATTATTTGTTTTCTGAACTTTGCCATATCTGCATTGTATTGCATTGTATCATATTCCGATCCTGTAGTGGTATAAACACCGGTCTGCGGCGCTGGAGATTTTATCATGCTTTCCTTCAAGTCTTCTAGTGATACATCTCCTTCTAATGCTCTTACTATCTGCACATAATTGAGTTATACCAAAAAAAAATATGACATCAATTAACTTGATCTTTATAAATTGTTAATGATTAAGCATCATGTTATTTTACCTGGCTCATTTTTGAACGCTTTTTAGCAGAATGACGAATGCTACTAGCAGCACAAGCTGCCAATCTTATCATTTCTTGATGATCGTAATTTCCTTCCAAAAATGGATCCACCAATTCTGCAAAGTTTCCATCCTCCTCCAATGCACGACTCAAAAGTGGTCGAGCCTGTCCAGTACACAAACTTCATATTAATTTTTATACTAATTTTTTTATCGATCGATGAAAGATAGAATAGTATAGTACTAACCCAATCAACTAAGCTTTCGTCCATGGCATTGGTTAAATCCAAAGGTCTTTTTCCAGTTAAGAGTTCTAATAGCATAACCCCAAATGAAAAAACATCAGATTTCTCTGTCAATTTTCCACTTGATGCATATTCTGGGGCCATATACCTATGTCAGCATGAAAATTTAGGATGTCAATTTTATCTTCGTAACTTATGTTCTTAGGTTACAAGTTAGCACGACTCTTTCGCAAGTATTTAGATCGTAGAATGAAAAATTACCCGAATGTTCCCATGACACGAGTTGAGACATGTGTATTAGTATCGGTAGTCAACTTAGCCAATCCAAAATCAGCCACCTATTTAAGATGAATAATTGGTATAATCAATCTTCGACAAGAAAATATATTGATAATATATGTGATAGCAACATAGTAACAAGAGTGAGTAAATATTGAAGTATAATATATAGATAATAAACTCAACGAATATCAAATGTAAATATGAGAAACCTTAGCTTCGAAGCTATCATCAATTAGAACATTAGCAGCCTTAATATCACGGTGGATAATGCGAGGACTACCTGCATAACACAAAATAAAGCAAATATGAGAAAAATAGTGGCAGAAAACAATTAAAAAAAAAAATGGTTTTTATGTGAAATAATGTATCTTAATCTTACAATCTTCATGAAGGTAAGCAAGTCCTCTAGCAGATCCTAATGCAATTCTCATTCTAGTAGGCCAATCCATGGTAGGCACACCCTTTCCTGTAATCAAACACATTAGATATTGGCATCATTATTTGTTTCATAAGTGTCCATATATATATTAAATCGAAAGCAAAATCATATATACCACAATACACATACCATGAAGGTGATATTCCAAAGTTTTATTTGGAACAAATTCATAAACCAACATTCTCTGTCCACCAGAAACACAATATCCAACAAGCGACACAAGATGACGATGATGAACACGACTAATGATATCAATCTCAGCTTGAAACTCACGTTCGCCTTGTCCACTACCCGCTTTTAAACTTTTAACAGCAATTTCCTTTCCAGTAGGCAAAATTCCCTTATGAACATAACCAAAACCACCTTGTCCTATAATATTCTCATTAGCAAAACCTTTAGTAGCAGATGCCAATTCTTCATAAGTAAAGGTACCACCCTTAAGAGTAAGAGATAGTCCTGGAGAAGATTGCATAGAACCTGGTGGTCCCATTCCATAGGAGTAATTAGAACTCATTTCACCACTATTCATTAGAGGGTGTGGTGCACCCCAAACACCACTTGCTCCATTAGGGTTTTGTTGAACCCTAACAACATGGTCCATTCCATGTGGGCCTGATGGAGGTCCTTGCCAATTTTGATGAGGAGGAGGATGTTGTCCACTGTTGTAATAATTGTTCCCTGTGCAAGTTATTTTAGAGAACCATAATAACTATATATCAATCAATCAATTATTTAATTTGCTTATTTAAGTTTTTTGTGTCAAACACAATTTGAAAATACAACCCAAAATCATTTTAACAGGCAAAACATACTCACATTGTGATGAATGACCTTCCTCGGAAGTATGAAATAAGTAGTCTAAGAATCAAGAATCAGTCTTCATTATTCTTCCAATTGTTCTTCAAATAAATTATTCTAAGCATGATATAAATATGCATGATGCCAAGTATGATGATCATAATATTTTCTCTCTCTCTCTCTCTTGGGATGCATAAATTAACCTAAATTAAGTAATGACTAACATGGTGTGGTAAAAGTCGTAGATGTTCGAATACCTAAACTATTTGGTCAAGGGTTCGATCCCTCACCGTCATTGGTATGTAAAAAAATGTTAGAAGTGGTCAACTTCTTAAATGAACGTCAAGTATTTTGAAGGATTAATTTTTACAATTTGCACGCGAGGATACCTTAATTGATTTACTAAAAAAATGTTTTTACTTTCAATTATGAAACCAACAAAATATTTTCAATGTGTTTTTTTTTTTTCCAACTATTTGTACAAGATACTCACTCTCAAAGAAAGTGTTGTTCACTTTGTCATTTTCGTATGAAATGAAAACAAAATATTTTCTAAATCAAATAGACTATAGTCTAATTCAGTATGATGTGGTAATTAAGTTGTCTTGATTTTATAATTATACTGTCAAATTATTTACTGATATAATATAACTTGCCTAATTATCGGTTACTTAAATTCACTCGGTTGAAAAAACGTCTTCAACTTTTATGGTCTAGGTTCGATACTCTAAGACACCAAGCTAGCCTAATATTTTTTGGTGGAAACTTGGCATTTTTGCATGCAACAATAGTGATTAATCCTTCTAATTACATGTAACTACAATGAACAACAAAGTTTTTTCTCAAAAGTTTTTAATGCCCATGCATTTACGTAATTATATTAGAACCCAAAATATTTAGTTAATTAAGCTGAAAAAGTCTGAAGTTATCTCTTTCGAAACACTCTTGGGTATAAGTAGCCTCATTAATTAGTATATAAGCAACTTGTTTCATTCACATGCTATTAAGTTTATAATTGTTCGTCCCAATTAACCAATGATATGATTGATACAAAACTAACTATGAAAGTACTCAAACTAAAACAATTAATAGATGAAGGGATATATAATCACCTTTTGCAAGTGAAGGATCTGGAGGACCATAATAATAAGGCTGCTTTCTCTTCTTTCTCCTCGAACAAATGAGACAAACACCAACGACTAAAAGAAGGACGGTTGCTCCAACAATAACTCCAACTAGTACATTACTATTACCCTCCGTATTTGTACTATGTGATTCAGAAGAATTGTTCTCTCCTACAGAAGGTGAATTGTTCCCTCCTCCTGAACCTGGTTTTTGTGATGAAGGAGAATCGTTCCCTCCTCTAGATGGTGAATTGTTCCCTCCTCCTGAAGGAGCTGGATTGTTTCCTCCTCCTGATGGTGAATTGTTCCCTCCTCCTGAAGGGGTTGGATTGTTTCCTCCTCCAGAAGGAGGCGAAACGTTCCCTCCTCCAGAAGGAGATGGATTGTTCCCTCCTCCAGAAGGAGATGGATTGTTTCCTCCTTCTGTAGGAGATGGATTGTTCCCTCCTCCAGAAGGAGGTGGATTGTTTCCTCCTCCAGAAGGAGGTGAACTGTTTCCTCCTTCTGTAGGAGATGGATTGTTCCCTCCATCAGAAGGAGGTGGGTTGTTCCCTCCATCAGAAGGAGATGGATTGTTCCCTCCATCAGAAGAAGGTGGATTGTTCCCTCCTCCAGAAGGAGATGAATTTTTAGAATCTGATCCATCAGCGTCATCAGGTGTAGCGTTATCAGGCGAGGAATTATCTGGACGATCGTTGTGTGGGGCCATTGTAATTTCCTTTTGTGTCTTGTGTTTTGTTGTGTTCCGGCTAAGAGGTTATTAATTTCTGCGTTGAAAATCACCACGATGCCGGAAACACAACGTTAATTTCCTCTATATTGTACTTCTCTTCTCACAATGGCTGAGAACCCTAACATCAAAATTATAATCATGACTTTTTAAATTAAGTTAATAATCAAGATCAAGCTAATTTGCTAGAGACAGGACAAAACCTACATGTATAAGTGCATGCATGTTTATTTTGGTGGTGAATTTATCATGTTACCGTGGTTTTGATAAAACTAAATTTTCTTTCCTTCGAATTAGTCAATCCTTCAACTGCATACCATACCGAGTTTCCAAAGAAAAAAATTTATATTTTCATTGACTGTTAATTTCACCAAATCATAATAACATTATAATTTTTGAACGGTGGTTCATTGGAATTCAAACAATACTATCGTCGTCGATACAACATGCACTTAGACAAAATCACGGTGACATCATGATTTCGGCGAACTCACCGTGATTTCAAATATATAGCATGGTGTACTTTTTGAATGTTTTAATGAAAATGTGTAAAGGAATTGTGAAGAAAAGTTAATTACGTACCTGGAGGTCTAGAAGGGTTCTCGCAAGAAAGAAAGGGAAGAGAAGATTTGATACATGACAATAAACCCAAAGAAAAGGAAATGTTTATTTGTCTTTCCTCAATGGTCTCCTACAAAGGAGGACCTGTGTCTCTGCCACCTCTTGCTTTATTTGACTCAATTATAGGTTTTTACCATTTTCTGGTTGGTGTTTAATTCATCATCAAAATCCTACAGTCATAATTTTCTTTTAGGGTCGATGGATCTATCCAACACATAACAAATATTAACCTGAAATAGCTTACAAACACCCCCTCCCCAAATAAAATACAGCACACATTTAGCGAAAACAATACAAAGTTGTTAACTTTAAATCGCTTTCCCCTGAAAAACATAAGCTTTAAAACGCTTGATAGTATTATCTTTTTTCATTTTTCATCATTTTTCATCAAACTTTATATTTTCCATCGCATTCGCGCCATACACTCTAAATAATCACCATACAAAGTTACTTTTAATCACGGTTTATTGTACGACTCAAATGGTAGATGCTTGAATCTCTTAATTACGGGAAGTTCAACCTCTAACATATACATATTGAAAAACATGCGTTAAGTCCTTATAAGCATAGTTCAGTTGATACGGACAATGCATTACTCATAAAACATATGTTTAATTCTTCATAGTTGCATAGAAAAACAGACGTTGAATTTTGTTTATCTGTCGTTGTTATCGTTGTTAAAATAGAGTTTGACTTCCCTCTAGATTTTGTAATTTTACAATAGGCTTAAAAAAAATAAGGAAAAAAAAGTTAGTTCTAGCTTTGAATTATAGTGATTACAATTTTACGTTGTAGCAATTTATTTTGAGCTGAACCCTTGGTTCAGTTAAAGTAATAAAAAAATCGAATCAACACAACGTTAATGTTGTAAAAAAAACAAAAACGTTAATATTTAATTTATTTAAACACTTCTCTATTAAATTCCCTGTTCTCTATTCATTTTTTTGGGTCGCAACCATAAACTAGTACAAAACAGAGAAAATAAAGACTTTCATCAATAATAATTAACCATTTTTTGATCGAATTTGTAATTGATAAGTTAAATGTATACAAAAATTTGTGTTCCACAATATAGGCATATTATGGTAATGTGTCACCCTGAAGGAGTGCTTATGAACAAAGAGCTCCCACTAAATCAAAGAAATCCACACCTCAAGCTAGCTTGTGATGTTAATGCTTCGCACAAAAACCTGCGTGTGCGTCACGCAAACTTTCACGATTGCTCCTAATAACATCAAAAGAGCAAAGTTAATTCCCATCTCTGATTGGCTTAGCTCCAAAGCGTGACAAAAACAAACAACAAAGTGATAAAAAATAAATGTTAATCTAACCGTCCAAATGAAGATCAAAAAAACCAAACTAACCCACGTGGATAGATGAAAATTTAAGACATGCACGATTGATGGAAAATGCTGTGTTGGATGCTTGTTGAGAACATAAATAAACAATCAAATTCCATCCATTTTTTGTTAGACATTAGTAAAACAATTGCATACACAATTAGAGGGGCCCCATTGGTACATTACCTGGCATTTTGACTATTAAGACGGGACCAATATTTTCCCCTTATATTGTCATCAAGCTCAATAAATTTAAGATAGAAACTGGGATAAATCCACGTAACAATTTGGCAATAATTTATGAACTGGCCACGTCAATATAATGGCACACCCAACTTGCTTCATAGGAATCATTTTCATAAGAACTATATCTACATGTGTTTTACAAGCTTTTTTTCTTCCTTTTTCTGCCGCCAAAAAGTGCTCTCATTAAACTAGAGTTTGAGGAAATTTTTTAAAAGGTTCGCACCCTTTGCTTCCCTCCAAGAATCACCAACCAAGCTCCTTTTTACAAGCAAACATAGTCCTGCATTGAGCACATGAGCGGTAAAACTATTTGTGTAACTACCATTTGAAAATTTAATTAATTCAGCAACGGCTATGTGTATGTAAGGCAGAGGGAAAACAACACTAACAACTTTTTGAACTAAACATATTTCCACCCAACACACAATTTTGTTTCCTAATATGTCCTCTGTTCAACAGCTAAATTCCTACATACTAACCATTGTTCTATCTAAAACTCTTGAGGATTTCTCTGCTTCCAATACTTGGAAGCCATCACAGAACTTGAACATGACATAATTTATAATGGTGTGTGGTCAATGGTGCTTCTTCGATGGCTTTGTGAATGCTGCTTCATCTTCATCGTCCTCATCAGCTTCATCATCATTGTCCCTCTTCCTCTTGGGATGTGAAGAGGCGGGAGGCAACACCTCTTGAGCATCATCGTCATCAACATCTTCATCATCAACTTCCTCTTCTTCTTCTTCACCATCTTCGTTTTCTTCTCCATCATCGATGTCAGCAGCTCCATCATTAAGAGGATCATCCTGTCCAACTGGCTGAACCAGATACCCAGCACCAAAGTCTTCCTCCTGTAGATACAGCAAAATTCAAATGAATGATTAATAAGCTGAGATGAAAAACTAAATCAAGAATAAGCAAAAAAATACAGACAATTAAACATAAGTGAAAAATAATATTCTTTATATAAATATGCTAAATCCATATGATAGAAGTATTCCTACATATTCACCAGCCAAACAAATGGTGATTGCTTAAATTCAAGTAAAAACCAGTTCAAAGTCACACGGCACAAGAACACAAAATTTAAAATCTTTCACCATATCAGTATACTTTAGCTAACAAATCAACGTGCAAGTCAGAACAGAACAGAACCAGTTCATGAAAACAACAGATACTCAGGATAGACAATACAAAAGTTCCAACCTTGCAAATCACAAACCCAGCCGTAGAAACATCATAATTTTCCAATATACAATTCAAGGAAAAGCTAAAAACTAAAACCAAGTAATCTGGAACATAAAATGAAAAATAAACATAAGAATCCTCCAGTACCAAAAATTGAACAAATCACTAATCCCGTGTACATGACCAAGGAACATATCACATCAACTAAAGAAGCATAACAATGGATTTTCTAAATTAAATTAAAATATATAGTTACACAACTCAAATGCCAAAAATGTTAAAAATGATAACTAAAAAGTTTTCTACCAGCCAAAATACTAATATTCAATTTATTTTTGTTATAATTATAGTATTTCAACAATACTTAAATACAATGCAATATAGCAAGGGGACTAGAGAGGTCCAAGCCTCAGTTGTACAAGCTCCACAACACCAACAATTAATACAAAAAAGGGTCAAAAGAAACAACTGGGCTACACTTAAAATTTTAAGGTTGTATGAGGCAAAGGAAATTTGCTAAATCTCGATATGCAAAAAGTTGATTCACACATAAATGATAGAATAATATCATATATCAACAGCATACAAAAAAAACAATATACTTTGTTCATAACCTTAAAAAAATAAAATTGTTCATAAGTTAAGGCAGTGACACATTTTAAAAAAACCGATATAAAATCACAACAACGCCGTGCATGGGTGGGTGGAAGTAAGTTACTTTTTAAAGTGAAAACAGGCAAATAAAAATAATTGGTTAGACCACACAAAAAATGGAAAACATAACACAACACAAACAAAAGTTCTAATCAAGTTAGCAAACATCAGCATATCAAGAGAACCAAAAACCATCACCTTCTCTTCAGCAATCTGACAACATCAAGACAAAATACCAAACATAAACAATTAGCAAACAAACCATTAAACAAACATAACACAACATGCAAAGAACAAAAACAAGAGTTTCTGAGAAGGAATATCTCACTTCATCATCATCTTCAAACTCTCCATCGTCATCATCTCCATCATCATCGTCATCTTCTTCTTCAACCGCCATCTCCTCTTCACCGGTCTCTCCATTGTCATCTTCATCTCCATCTTCCTCCCCTTGCTCATGCCCATCGATCTCACCTTCAGTACTCACCAACCGCCCAGAAGTACTCTCAGGCTCAGCAAAATCCCCTTCATCATTATCCACCTCATCATCGTCCTCGTCATCATCATCCTCATCAAACTCAACCCCATCTTCATCATCATCACTATCATCAATCTCATTCACCTCAACAACATCCTCATCATCCCCCTCTTCCTCATCAATCTCCTCTCCAGAATCCTCGTCATCATCGTCCTCCTCAACATCAACCGGCTCGACATGAAACCCATTCTCCTGATGACTCACCCCATTAACCCTCCCCCTCGAACTCTCCGTAACCTCCTCATCAGCATCACTCTCCTCATCCTCATCAGCATCAACAACACCATCAACACCTTCACTATGGCCATTCTCCACCCCAAAAACTCGATCTTCCTCGCCACCATCAATCTCACCACTCCCCGGATCCTCCTCATCTTCCTCCTCATCATTATCATCATCCTCCTCGTTATCCTCATTATCATCCTCTTCCTCATCATCACTCTCCGGCCTTTCATTCTCCTCAGCATCCATCTTATCCAAATACTTCAACGACTTAATCAAACCAAAAACCCTAGATCGATAATCCTTAACCCTAGTAACAGGACACTCATACAGATCCAACGAAACTAGCTTCACCTGCGCCAAAGGCGCAAGATCTTCAAAATTCTGAATCCTATTATTCGATAAATCAAGATCTCGAAGCGATTCGAGACCAGCTTCGACTAAATACTCTAACCCTCCAGCGATCCGGTTATCAGACAAATTCAACTTCTGCAAACTCCGAAGCCTCGGGAACTGCTCCAACGATGAAACACCAACGTTTGCAATCGAAAGATGCTGAAGATTCTGGAACCTTTCTAGAAGGCTCGGTGGTGGTAAACGTCCTTGTACACACTTAACGGCGCCGTCAAGTGTTAACGTTCGTGCTGAAACATGATCTTTCTCTCCTTCTAACGCCGTTTCCACAGCTTTCTCCCAGATCTCATCCATTAAATACCAAATCGTATATCTCATACACGAAACCAAAACACTACGAATTTGAACGAAACTAAAAATTCGTGTCAGAAATTTCTGCTATCATGAACGAATTCAACAAACCCTAACGTATTTTCGTTATGATAAACGAAAATTGAAGATTCAAGGTTGAAAATTGAAAATTGAAATCAACGGTTGTAAAAAAGAGAATGAAGGGATTTAAAATTGTAGTGTGAAATTTTGATGAGAGTGTTTTTGATTTTGCAGATTTTTGGTTTTGTTTCTCTCTCTAAGTTTTGTATTGTAATTTTCTCTCTCTATCGTTTACTGGTTAGGGTAGGGAAATAAGAGGATAAACCTCTCTATGAGTTGAACCGGTTCAGTGCTAGGGTTCAAGTGGGTTCAGCGAATGTGGTTTGAGCCGTTTTTGTCGTTTTGTGATGAGTACCGTTGGATTGATAAGGACGAGGATCGATGACGTGGAGGAGTGTTGGATGGTTCAGATTGTAGGTTTGTGTGTTTGTTTTCCAGAAGGTTGTAAAGAGAGAGAGAGGAGCGCGTCGGAAGAAGTTTTTGGAATAAAACAAATAATAAATTCTCTGCTTTTTTTTTTTTTTTACGGAAAAAAAACGTTAATAAAAAAATTTATCTACAATTTTTTTTTATCAACGTAATGGACATTCTCTACTTAACAATGTCTCTTATGAAATGAAATTTGTGCAAGTATCATACATTGAAAATAGATCAAACATAAAATAGTGAGACATACATGAGTTTTATCCTTCTAAAGATAATCTTATGCGGCAGAATATTATTAATGTAAATGACTTGGCTTGTGTTAACGGGTGTGGAGCGGTCGAATCAGCTACTCATCTTTTTCTTGGTTGTGAGTTGTCATCTTCCTTCGGGCTTCTTGTCTGAAATTGGATTGAGATCACAGTGGTTGCCCCTTGCTAGATTCAGGATCATTGCATTCATGTCTCTTTCATGGCAAGGATGTCGCGAGGTACTCACTCGTTCTTTAAGGTTATTTGGTTTGTTTGTGTCTGGGTAATTTGGAAGGAACGTAATAATCACATTTTCAAAAATATGGTGTCTACCCCTTTGGGCCTTCTTGAAAAAGTTAAGTTACTCTCTTTTTTGTGGTTGAAAGCTAAACAGACATCCTTTTGTTATTGTTATCATGATTGGTGGAGACATCCACTTTCTTGTATGGGTGTCCACTGATTTTTGTCTGTTTTGCTGATGCTTTTGTTGGCTCTTTGTGTCTGCAAACTTTGATCGGTGGGGTTCTTTGCACTCTGTGTTCATGGAGCTTCCTTGTTGTTGATTTGTGAAGAAAAAAAAACTAAAATAAATTATATTAATTGAACCTCTCATAGCTACCTAACACAATGAGTGCTTGGGAGGCTAGGGAAAAATCAAAACAATTACATCAAATCACAAAATAAAAACCAAATTAAAAAGAGGAAAAACACCCTAAATGGTTGCACCTAACAATAAAAGAGGGTTAAACTATCTCGTATGATAATTAAAAGCGAGAGTAACATTGTGCTCTGCTGAGATTAAATAATAATAAACATTATTAACATTGAATTTTTGTGGTTTCCATAAGCATAACTCAGTTGGTAGGAATAATGCATTATAATATGCAGATGTTGGAGTTCGAATCCCAGACACGACACTTATTCACCTTAAAGGTGAATTTTAACCACTAGATTACTTAAAAAAAAACATTATATTTTTGCGATGCATGCAATTGGCATAACCATGTATCATTTATATCATTATGCAAAACAAAATATTATAATCATTATTAAAATAAAATTAACAATGAAATGTTTTTTTAAGAAGCTAGGAAAAACATATATTAAAAAACCAACGTAAACCCCTCTAGCACAAGATGTGGCAGAGGAAACATTTTTTTAAAGAGCCTAAGAAAAATATATATTCAAAAAACCAACAAAAGCCCCTCTAGCACAAGATGTACAAGAGGAAACTTAAATTTCAGAGTTACACGACAACAGTCCAAGCTACATCAAGTAGTCGTAAAATGAAAAACAACCAAAACAACAAAAATTACAAAATAGCATGTAAGCACATTAACAGATTTAACATCCAAGTAGGATAATCAAAATCAGATAAGATGTAGTACGATTTTAACCACCAGAAAATTTGGAGTTTAACTGTTTTAGATAAAGAAGAAATTTGTTCCATCTGGTTATGAAAAATCCTCCTGTTACGATCCTTCCAAATAATAAAACAGCAAAAAGGTCTAAGTGATGTTATAAACTAGATGAGAGTTCTTGGAGAAACCATCAACATCCCCCCCCCCCCCCCCCCCCCCCCGAATAGAATGATCTAAAGGATTCCCATGAAAAGTTGTAGAGATCCCCTAACCATCCAGAAAATCAAAAGCCAAAGGTTGACCATAAAAATCATAAGCGGAGAATAAATGGCCATTGTCCTCCACCACTCCACATGCCAACAAACAAAAAGAGTGGCCATACTGCAAACTATGTCGCCTGCACAAATTATCATTTGTCGATATTCTATTTACAAACAAGCGACAAACGAAGATATTATCCTTTAGCAAAATCACCTTGAGCCATAACACATGATTGCACCCTTCATCGTGAACAATTTCAGCATCAGTTAAATTCTTATGGTCACTTTTGATTGTTTACCGTTGTGAAGAATGAAGCTTCCAAACCCACTAGCCTGACACTCCAACCTGCAAAACAACTTAAGACAATCGACCCACATATTCCCTCACCAAACTTTCCTCCCAGACGAACATCCTCCTCTGCCATGTCCACGCCTCACCATTAACCTCCCATCATCAAGAATGCATCTCTGCAATAGTGCCTAATTTATTCTCCGCTAACACAAAAAGCCTACTAAAGCAAGTGTCTAAAGGGGGTCCATCAACCCAAGGTCATTCCAAAATAAAGTGGACATCCCATCCCCAACCTTCCTAGTTATATTATCCACCAACCACCTTTCATATAAAAAATCGTCCCCCCGATCAAATTTTGCCACCAAATCGAGCTTCCCCCCGTGCCAAAACATAACCTACCCCCTCATCTTCATACCTTACACATAGCACTTTATACCAAAGACTCTCCCTTTCCTCCAACACCCTACAAACATATTAAACTACTTCAACCTCCTCACCCCAAGCTTAACTTCTCCCTTCGTAAACATATAACATCCCATTTAATCCAAGACAATTTCCTAAAAATTCTCACATTCCCCCCAACTTTTTTTTATTGAAAATTAAAAATAGAATCAAGGAAAAAAATGATACATGAGGGAGCTTTGAAGAAGGAAAGAAAATTAATCGAAATAGAGAACGATACAGACTTGAGAAGAATCAGCTGACCTTCCAAAGATAAATTTTTACTCTTCCAGTCTGATAATCTATTACAAATTCGCTCAATTAACGGGTATCAAAACAACAACTTTCGAGGATCCCCACCAATAGGCAACTCCAAATGCAAAAAAAGAGACACGACAATCCTTACAATTCACAACAACAGTCGCCTAATGTGACCATGATTCATTCACATTAACCCCAAACAACATACTTTTATGAAAATTAACTTTTAATCCCGATATATCTTCAAGTAAAAGTAAAACATCCTTCAAAGGTCTAACATTTGCCCAATTTTTTACACCAACTAGCAAAGTGTCGTCAGCTAACTGTAAATGAGATACAAACACTGGAATCTGTGGCCCTATACCATATCCAGTAAAACTGTTTTCCACTATAACATTCATCATAACATTTAACCCTTCAACAGCTAAAAGAAACAGAAAGGAAAGAAAGAGAATCATATTATTGAACTCAAACTTAAACTCATCCGTTAGACTCTCATTCACATCACTGACACCGTTGTAGTTGTAACCATGAAATGTTAATTCCTGAAATTATCTTTTAAACCATGAACAAAAACATTTTTTTTAACTAACACTATTAATGTCACAAAATAACTTAATTGTGCACATCATCGTTAAGTTCAATTCATATTTTTCATCTACTTTTACGGTTCCAACAAATTATCCTTCAATCTTGGTAGATTGAGCTTGCATCTCTTTTTCTGGAGACTTTTAGTTTGTGCGAAAAGGCTTGATATTTGCTTCTCTACCTTCGTTGAATCTACAAAAGTATCACACACGTGAAATAAATTGCTGTAAACAATATCCAGTGTGAAAGAGATTGTTGACCAAGCAAATCATGATCTATGTACCGTATATTCTTCTATACACATTTTAAATTCAATCTCCAAAATTTGTTGCTATGTTCTTTTGACTGGCCAAATTTTGTTGCTATTGTTGATTGATGCTTCCGCACTACAAAATACAAATACAAAAAGACTAAGATTTTTTTTTAAGGAAAAGACTAAGAATTTTTTTTTAATACAAATATAATTATTTTATTTAATATCATATATTAATGGAATTAATAAAAATAAAAAATTGTATAATTGCTATTTCTTTTTTCAAAAATAGTCCTTATTCCTTTTGACGAGTTGCTTTTGGAAGATTTTTTTTCTTCATATTTACTTGTCATTTTCAAATTTCAATGGAGTATGACTAGTATGATTTTGTAAATATGTAGAATTGCATAGAGATAAATATATAGAATTGAATAATATTTGGCTTGTTCAAAAAAAAGAATTGAATAATATTTAGTTTTTTTAGAGGATCGAATAATAAATAATTAGTTAAAGGCGTTATATATGAAAAGAAATAATTTTATAAAACTAATAAAAAATTATTAGTTTTCTTTTACGTGTAAATGAAATAAGATAACTAAAAAGGATTATAGAGTAGTAGATAAGCTTAGAATTGAAAGTGTTTAATTCTTTATTTTACGTAGAGTTATATAACTTATAATATCAGACAGCATAAAATCTAGGAAATATAAGTGCTTATCATTCAACTAATTGATCGTAACATTCCTCCTCTTGTTCCCTTTACTGAATGAATCATCAACTTCGTCCTTGAATTTTTATAGGTGGCTCAAATTCATTATTCAATTATGCGAAATATCAATTTAATCCTTGAATTTGTTAAATGTCAATTAAGTTAGTCCTTCTGTTCAAAGGAAGCGTTAACGGGGCTGACGTGGCCGTTAACCTCTCACATGTCAGACACCACGTAGGCAGAGACTAATTTGGCCGATAAGAACAAACATTTCAAAGGACTAAAGTGATTGATTTGCAGAAAATGTTTTGGCTTTCTTCCCAAATGGCTCTTTTCTTCTCCAACGGCTATTTCTTCCCCAATTGTATAAAATTGTAACCCTAATTACACAATCTGCAATCTACACTCCAAAATCACCAAAATTTCCTCCAGTAATAAGTGGTTCGGTTCTTCCCCAATTCAAAAATCTTCAAACCCTAACTTTTTCGCATTGAATCTGAAAGTCAAAATCCTCAAATTTTTTTGAAGCAAAACTATTGAAATTGAATCTGAAATGATAGGGGGTGGGAATATGGAAAAAGCAGTTATGAAAGTCGAGCTTCATCTTCAAACTCCAAGTTTAATGGTGATGTGAGAAAAGAGGTTGAAGATGATTGAGGAATGTAACCTTTTTGTAATAATATTTCCATCAAATTAGTCCCTGAATTATTGCTCCATCAATCAAATAGATCCATATGTTATATTAAAAACCATCAAATAAGTCCATGAATTGTTTAATCATATATCAAATTGATCCTTGAAGGATATATGTACAAAATAAACTAAAAAAGCCAGAACACAAAAATTGAAATTGAAATATTACATAGGCAAAAGCCACATGTCGTAAGTCATAAGTCTGAGAAATTACATAGGCGAAAACAACCCAACTATGGGGCATTACCAAGTCATAAGTCTTAAATAAAGATAAGCAAAAAGAAACCCAACTATGGGCATAATTCATATTGTCATCCAATATCACCTTATAATCAGTCTTGAACAATTCATGTATCTGTCCATGCTTAATTTCATGATTAAACCTTAACACTTTCTCAAGCATCTTAACCACCCATTTCTTATTAGCTTGTTTATTCTTGAAATCTGTAGGTCAGTCATGTTTACTTACAAAAGTTTTTATCTGAAAACATTTCCCCTTTTTCATCCCTCCCACATAATATTAACCAGTTGCATGTTTCATGCTTACAAATTGCCCTTGTCCTATCCTTATCATTCTTCAACCACTTAATATCCTTCCCCTTGTGAATGGTGTAATACTTAACAACATTCTTAAATTTTTGAAGAGTAGTAAACTCCATTCTGAGTGAAATGTGAAGAAGGAGGTATGGGTGATGCAGGGGCAAAATAGGAAAAGCAGAAAAAAAAACTGAAAAGTGAAAACTTGAATTTTTCCAATTCAATCAAATTAGTCCTTGAACACGTGAGCTTCTTCTTGCCACGTGTATAAGACAACACAACATGCAGGGCGACAGATCAGCATGGCTAACAGAGCACTTAGGTGGAGGGACCTTTTTGATGGGCGTCTGACAAATTCAGAGACTAAGTTGATATTTCACATAATTGAGGGATGAATTTGGCCGACCTGTGAAAATTCAAGGACGAATTTGATGGTTTACTCTCCCTTTACTTTTTGCCTTCACTGAGTACTTGTTCGGATTTCTCAAGCTCAGTGTAAATTTGTGCTAAACAACACAAGCATATTGCACGACCAGATCTCATATAAGATCACATTGGATGAGAGAGAATATCAATGAATGATTATAAATGAAAGTTGTGTTAGACTCAACCACAAATATTTAAGATGGTATTACAATTTTTGGTTCAAGATCCGATACCTTTTATCATGTTTCCGCTATCAAACCACTATCATTTATATCTATCCGTCAAGTCTAATAGTGTTGAGCACGAGTGATGTGTTAAAGAGTCTCATATTGAATAAGAGATGACATAAACAAATGTAGTCATCACCTCACAAGCTGATTGTCTCTACTTAATAGATACCTGATTATTTTTTTAAAGGAAAAGCTAAACATGAATATCTATTGACATATGTCATGATTAAATAATAGATAATTTATAAAAACAATAAATTAGTCCAAATAGTAAGAACTCAAATTTTTTAAGCAAGTTAGATTGGCAACTCTTACGTACAAAGAAAATTCAATTGGAAGGAGGATTCCCCTTTATGTGTCCAATGAATTTTTCAAAAGTGATTACTTATGGTTAAACAATTGTGAAAACTTAATAACATATATTGAAAAACAATTGTGAAAACTTAATGATAACATGGTAAAAAAACAGGATTTGCATTGAAGTGTGTATATCATGCCACACAAAACAATTGCATCATGAACCATATTAGAGATACACTAGATTCAAAAAAAGAAATACACAATTCAACATTTTCTAACGTGGAACACATTACTAACAAAACACAAAAACTACTATTTGAATTTAATTCCAAGGTCTATAGAACCATGATTTGCTTCATAGAAGTAGAACATACTAGACCTTCTGTATTGGATCCATTTCTATTGCCACATTTTTACCACTTGATTTTTTGGTAAAAACCATCTCCATTTCCTCTAAAGCTTTTCCTTTAGTTTCAGGAAGGAAAAAGTAGAAAAACAACCAAGCTAAAACAGATATACCAGCAAACATGAAAAAACTTCCACCTATTGTGATAGCTTTATAGATTGAAATAAAAGTCATAGAAACAACAGCATTCATGGTTCTATTCACAGCAACTCCAATACTTGCTCCTTGTGCCCTCAACTTCAAAGGAAATATCTCTGAACTATAAACCCAAGTAATAGGCCCAAGCCCAATATTAAAGAAAGCAACATAGGCATAAGTTGCGACGATGCTAAGGATCAAGGCCCATAAAACGTTTCCGTTGGATTTATCCACCACGGTCAAGCTAAGGCCCAATAGCGTAAGTCCAATAATCATTCCTCCGGTGCTAATTTGCAAAAGTCGTCTTCTACCAAGTTTGTCAAGTAAAAACAAAGCAATTACAAGGAAAACAATTTTTGTTAAACCTACTCCAATAGTTGCAAGTAAAAGCTTTTCTTTACTTGTAATACCAGCTTTTCTGAAAATTCTCGGACTATATAACATAACAGCTTCAATACCAGTTGCATGTTCGAAAAAATGAATCCCAACTGCAGCAATTAACATCCAACGTACAGAAGGCGTTGGTCTTAAAATCAACTCTTTCCAAACCCCTTCACCTTGATGAGACTTTTGAGGTAACTTCACAGTTTCGTCATTGCAATTTTCGTCTAAACCAGCAGCGATTTTTATATCCTTGAGACGAAGTTCTGCTTCTTGAGTTGTGTTTGAAACTTGCATTAGAACTTTTTTCGCTTTTCCTAATTGACCTTGCATAACCAGCCACCTTGGTGACTCAGGCATTGTTAAAATACAAAAAGCTACTACAAATGAAGGCAAAGCTGCAATACCAAGCATTAATCTCCAACCAAGTTTCAAACTCAAATATTTTCCCAAAACATAGTTTGATATATAACCTAACAAGATTCCAATACCAATACAAAGTTCAGGTAAAGAGGTTAAGAATCCTCTTGATGAAGCAGAAGAAATTTCAGCTGAATAAACTGGTGCTATCATAAGAGCAAAACCAACACCTACACCGCAAACACATCTTCCAACCATTAAAATTGCGTAGTTTGGACCATACCCCATTAGACCTGCACCAAGGATGAACAATATTGAAGCTAAGAAGATTGTGTAGCGACGTCCAATGTAATCGGAGGTTCTTCCAGCCGTTAATGATCCTACTAATGCGCATAGGTTTAAGATTCCTGCTAGAACCTCTTGTTGTGTGTCACTGATTCCCAAGTCTTCCTTTATGAACAACATTGCTCCACTCATAACACCAGTATCTGAAATTAATAATCATGTATGTGAAATAGTTAGAGTCAAATATGTTTACTATGTCTAGTATTCTATTTATAATAGTATCTCCGCCTTAAAACAAGTGTGGTATTTGATTATTTCACATATATATTAAGAAAAAAAGATACACGAAAGAGTGAAATAATAATTTTACCAAATTATCTTTATAAATTGTTGACGAATTCTAATTCTAACTATCATGAATTCAAAGTAATTAAAAAAAATAAATTAAGACTGATATACATAATATTAATTTGAGAGTACAGTTAAAAAAAAAATTAAAATTGCATTGAAAACTAAATGCGAAAATTATTTTTGAAACAAATTATTTTTTCAAAGGTGAAACTTGTTTTGGGAAGGAGGAAGTATGTTACTAGGTTCCACTTAGGGAAAACCGAAAACAAAAAATCATGTTCATTAAACAACAAAAAAACATTGATTTTTTTTGAAAGAAACAAAAAAAACATTGATGTTAACTAGAAAAGTTGCATAAAAGATTTCTTTCAAGATGCACTTAAACATGAATCCCTCAAAATAGAAACTTAAATTAACTTTCAAGTGTGTGTGTCATTCCTTCTTCTTTTATTATGAATGAAATATCATAAGTTTGTTTGTGTAAATAAAAAAAATCAAATCCCTCAAAATAAATCAACTTCAAGAAAAGGTTTTGATACGAAACACAACCTCTATTCAATTTTTTTCTTTTTAATTTACCAGATGAAGTTGAATTAACCACGTAAAAATAATACCTAGTTACATTCATGTTTTTGTTTCTGATTTTGTGTGGTTTGAGTATATTTTTTTGGCTAATTGAACTTTTTTTCTTGAGTATTTCATCCGATCACCAATATAAGAAAAAACTATTTTTTAGGTTCATACAACACTTATTCAATAAACTTAAAATAATTTTTCGTTTATAAAAGTGATCGTAAGAGTATATATTTTGACATGTAGAGATAACAAATTAGTGAAAACTAGAAGAGAAAAAAAACATTGGAGCAACGCATAGTGGAAGAGATTAGAGAATGCGATAATTACGTACCATAACCAGAAACGATGGACACCATTGAAGCAACTATGGCACAAGCAAAAGCATATTTGTTGAACGTGTTCGTTTGATCTTCTTTGTCACCTTGATTTATTATCATGATGATGATGATGATGGTTAAAGGCTTTCTTTTCTCTTTCTCTCTTGCTAGAAATTTCAAACCCCTCAACGTGTTTATATAAGAGTATATGTTGAGGTCTAATTGGGTGAATATATAGGTAAAGATACTTTGTTGGGTAGGTTGATAGTACTATACCGAAAATTAAAAGAGACACATAAATGACGGGAGTAATTAAAAGAGAATGATAAAATATCTCAAGAGTGAAATTTATTAGGCTTAAATTTGGTAGGTTAAAGAATCAAAAACCAATTAGGAGTGTTGAGGGTATTTGTTCAAGATTTATATAGATTGTCGATCTTTTTTGATTATGATCATTATCTTTTTTTTTTTACCAGGTTCTTCTTATGATTATCCTAATCTTTATAGGAACGAATTAGTTTGTAATGTTATGAGAAATCGTTTAAGATAATTATCATATTAATATTTGGATATCCCTAATTTTTTTTTTGGATGACAAGGAGGCACGTAACTTTACTTATCTGAAAATGTAACTATAAGAATTTAAAAT
Source organism: Medicago truncatula (assembly GCF_003473485.1). NCBI lineage: Eukaryota > Viridiplantae > Streptophyta > Magnoliopsida > Fabales > Fabaceae > Medicago > Medicago truncatula. Next base: position 35,636,616 of record NC_053049.1, read on the forward strand.
TAAAAATTAATTATTATCACATTGAAACTTAAAAGGAAACTAATTATTGTACAAAAATTAAAAGGAACTGATTAATTAAGTTTAAAAAAAAATTATGTTTCACCCCTCTCCGGGATGTTTATCTGGTAGATGTTCGGTTTGATTGTAAGGTTGTTGTTTAGTGGCATTTGATCCTCATCTCGTCCATAAATAAGGAACTAAGTTGGACTGAAAAATTAAAACTAGGTTGACATGAAACATTGACGTAGTATTCTTTCAAAATTAGGTAAATGTAGACAAAAATTGAAATAAAATTTTAACCACTGTAAAATATTCCTATGATAATATTCTGTAAAAAAATAATGATAAATTAACACTTTTTTTAAAGAATTAAGTCACGCATTTCTTTGCAGGTTTTATTAGGTTCTCATTTTTTTGTTTTTTCACCTGTTTTTCTTGGTTCATGGATCCTATCAAGAAGATGATAAGGGCTCCTCGGATCTCCCAAGAATCACATACCAGTGATTCAAAACAAACTGAATAAATATATGCCTAGCATTTGTATTTGAGAACTTTAAGATTCAGGCCTATAGTTCAAGCATGCAAAGTAGGGAGGAACCCTTTGCAGGGGGCTTTAGCCATTTCTTTGGCTCTTCATGTGGAGACTATAAAGAGGATTTTTAGACATTTTGTAAGGGAGTTAATATATGTTGTTTTGAATCTAATTTGTGTGAAAGAATTTTTGCTAAAAAAATGACTCACTTTTATGTGGATGTTGAGTATGAGAAACGTCTTCTTTTATACTACTCATGTCAGATAATTGAATATTCCTTTAAGAATTACAAGTATCAAACTCGAAGAACTCCTACAAGTTTAGTAATTGTGCACATATAGGTTGTTGCTAAGCCTTCTGCATCAAATGTTGAAGTCGAGAAGGCTGTTAACGCCACACCTAGACCCTACTAATCGTGGAGGTCAGCAAAGCCTAAACAATAATTGTTTCACCTAAAAATTGAATTCATCTTCTCCTAAAAAATTGATCATGTGAAAAACTCATTAATCACATGAGCTCAATTACTTAGTTAGATTGAATTTCTTTTGTAACATATCTCACATTTAGCAACCCACTCAAGCTAATGATGTTAACTTAAGACATTGAAGTGTGTTTCTTAAAAAGCAATCACCTTGTAATAAACTCGCCCATGAGAAGATAAGCTAACAAACTAAAATTAAATTATTAAATAACATTAATGGTTATTTTTTTACAGAAAATTAACGGTTAATTTTGAAAAAAAATATTAATGGTTTTGAAAGGAAGGAAATTAATAGATTTTAGAAAAATAAATTAATAGTTAAATTAGATAATTAATGTAAATGAAATTAAAAATAATAACTTGTCTCCTAAAAAAACTAATTTATTTACTTAAGACACTAACTTGTCATGTTAGACTCAATCACAAATTTCAAGATGGTATGAGTCTTAGGGCCTGTTTGTTTGACTTTTCACCATCAAGAATCACTTCTACAAACCTCAAAAGTGAAAAATTGAGTTTTTAACAGTGTTTGGTTTGGCTTTTAAGAATTGTTTCTATCCTCTAAAAGTAATTCTCCTTAAAGCTATAATTCCTAATTTTTGGTTTTTCTAGAATCAATTCTCCATTAAATTTTATATTTTTGATTATTACAACCCATTATTTTCCTTTATTGTCCTTTATCAATTCTCCTTTTTTATGGTTTGTATTTAATTTGAGGAAACAAATTTAATCAAAAAATTTAACGAACCAAATTAGCCCCATAAAATTTTGGATTTTTCATTACGGTTTTTCCGTTCAGATTTGCTGTATTTTCTTTTCTTTTACGCTACATTTTATCATTTTAGACAACCATCTCTATCATTATTTTCTTTAAAAAAAAAATCTCTATTATTATTTAACTTAAATATATTTTATCAAAAAATATAAAATACATAGAACAAATATTTTGTCAAAAAATTTGGTTTAATGATCGTATTTATTATTTTTTAAATTAATATATAGAAAAATTATTTATTTACGTTAAATAATATATCTACGTTAAATAATTTTTTCCCTCTAAGTCGGTCCTGATTTTCTCCCTCTATGTTCTCTCTTCCATTTTTTTTTATTGAGAGGTGGTTTTGGGGCAACTTTGACCTGAAACCACCAATCTTCATTCTTTTCTCTCTATTAAAATCTAAATAATTGACTTTTATATAAATCTAGTTTTTTGTTCTTCGTGATTTCGTCCCGGAGGCATGTGTATTTCGAACAATTTAATTTTGTCATATTATTTATATGTATTTTATCGTTGTGTATTATTAACTTGAATGTAATGTGTTTGTTCCCAGATGTATTATTAACTTGAATGTTATGTGTTTGTTCCCAGATTTATCTTTTATGCTTCTGACATATTGAATGATATATTCTTCATCAATTTGAATAAATGAATATCGTTTTATTTTTTATAAAAAATAATATTATTTAAATTAAAAAAATAAGTTTGAGGTTTAATTAAAAGAATGTGAAGCTTAAATCGACTGTTATAATTGCAGCATCCGGGTGGGGTGGGGCATGTTAGAAGCCAAATACATACAAATTTTGGATTGCTACTTATCTCTCTTATCATGATCACCAAAGAGACTTTAGTATCTAAAACAAAACTCAAAATATTTACACCTTCCATTTCAAGGTGTGAATGCTAATGGAGTATTTATAACATTGTTTCGATTTTAGTCAAAAAATACATATGATTTATTTGGAACCACATTTAGTGGCTATAATGCCAACACTTTATTGCTTCAGCATGAGTCATCACTATCAACTCTCCACCCATTTGCTTAGTCATGAACTTCAGCTAGTATGCATATTCTTCTCAAACACATTTGGTGACAACGATGGTTACGTACATTGTGAAATATGAGATTTATTTATATTACAAAGTCATTGTTTGAATAACTCCACAAACGTACATTGTGAAATATGAGTTTTTTTTTTTTTTTACTTAAATGGTGAAATATGATCGAGTAGTTGTGTAAAGTCTCTTACATTTTATCAATCAATCGTGTAAATATTATACCACTATCACAATAACTTATATTCACTTGTTGAGGTTGAAAGCTAATGAATTTGGTGTCCAGATTGAGGTTCAAAGCTAATGGATTGATGTTCGGTATTCTGAAATATCTACCTTGAAACACAAAGTAGGATAATTACCTTATAGAGCAATGCTAGTAACACTTTTTTAAAATACTCACTATCTATCTTATTGAATGAAGCTCATGTCAGTTTCATAATTTTATGTGGGATCCATTTCTAAAGTGTGGTAACCATAAGGATTTTATCGAACAAGTGAGTGTTAAAGAGAATGTTAGAAGGAGAGTGTTCATAACACTCCTCTATCTTCTAATATCAAACTTTTAAAATTTAAAGTGAATTCATGGTTTATCAAAATTCTAGATGAAATTTAAATTTGAATTAAACTTTCAAATATCATATTGATAGGTTACCGCAAGTGCAAGATTCTATCGAGTAGAAAAATATCGATCCACAGGGAGTTAAAGTAATTACCAATCTAATTTTTAGTTTTGATTAGCTGAAAAATTATAATTTGATTAAAAGTAATGATTGTTTTTTTATTATTAAAATTCAGATATTAAAAAGCGTCATGGGATCGAGGTTTTTATCGTAATGTCAAATCCTAGACATTTCATATCTATTTCTATATTCTATAATGAATTCATTTCAAAGGATAAGTGTTCTTTGGTATTTCATGTTTCATCTCGGAATACGTGAATGTATATCAACAATAATCAAGCTTATTTTCATGGTCGATTATCATTGAGAGCCTATGAGTGCAATCTTATTGTTTCAAGACTCACAAAAATATTTTCATGTTTTGTTTATCTTGTCTAATCTCATTTGATTCAATATTAAATTTCCCATCTCGGTTCTTCATTTGCTATTTGAGATATGATTAAATAACAATATCTAACTTCACTTCTCGGTTCTTCGTTTGATATTTGTTATAAAATTTAACAACAATGAGATTAGATTAGGAAATGGATTCTTATAAAATAGATTTTAGACTTAGGTTGATTATGATTCAATCATTAGATTATTCCAACAATCACGAGACTAGAAAAGTTTACTCACTAATGATCATAGTAGACAAGAGATTAAAATATAAAGACTTGAAAGTAAAAGACATAAAAATAGATGATTTAAAAGGTGAAGAACATAAAAGTAAAGAACAATGTAAAAAACTAAAAGTAAAGAACAAAAACTTAATCAAAATGTAAGAACTTTGATTTCCACTTTATACCAAGATTACTAGTTTCTAAGATGCCCTTTTGGCTGGGATGTGAGACATATTTATAGTCTAAAACCTAAGAGAATACATTAAAAATGAGTTACTAGTCAATAATTAAAGAATTCTATGAGTTTGTAACAACTATTTCTAACTGCATAGGACACATGATTGTGTTTGCCTTGAAAAACTGTTGAAATTATGCTGGCTGGAAGGGCGCACGAGCGTGCTTGTGAGGCACACAGTCGTGCGTGTTGGCACGGTTCTCCTACGCACGATCTAAAGAAAGGGGTGCACGACCGTGCTGTTGCTTTATGGCTTTTTCGTTGATTTTTTTCGCTCATTCTTGGCTCTTTATCCTTGCTCTTTATCCATGTACATTGCTCTTCATATTTTTTATTTTGAAAACAAAAACTAATGCTTTGTAGTAAAATAAAACTAATTTTTTTTAGGTGCATTTCTAGTTAACTTAGGTATCTCTACCGCCCTTGTTTTCGAGTTAATTGGGGCAATGCTCGCAATTAAAATTGCTAATAAAAAAAGTTGGAGCTATTTTTGGCAAAAAAATGATTCTATGCTAATTTTTTTGGCCTTCAAATCTTCTGAAATTGTTCCTTGGCATCTGAGTAATAGGAAGGATAATTGCATTCAATTGTTGAGCTCTATGTCCTTTATGGTTATTACTCACGTCTACAGGGAAGAAAATCACTCTCCAGAAAGCTTGCCAATCTTGGTTTATCATTAATCTCTTATGGTTAGTGGAATCATTTACCATCTCAAATTAGGGTAACCTTTGCTAGAAATAGACTTAGTTTACCTAATTTTAGTTTTGGTTTTTGTCACCCCTCTTTATCTTGAATATTTTCCCATTTTATAATATATTTTAGAGATTGTAGCTTCTGCTACAATCATCCTATTATTTTTTTTAAAAATTAATTAAAAATTTTTAAAAAAAAAAAAAATCTATTGAAAATAAATTAAGATTAAAAAAAAAAATTAATCAAATAATTTTCTTAGCATTAATTTTGGTGTTTTTTTTTTTCACACTATATGTTGTAGTTACTCTTTTCTCTCTATCACTCCTTGTGTTGTGAAAGCAAAGTTGTTTGGCTATAAAATTTCATTTTTAGCTTATTCAAACAAAAAAAATTGCCGTAGTAGTAATTAAATCATCACTTATTTCATCAATTTTTTTTTAACAATTTACCTAGTATTTATTATCAAATATTATATGCTATCTAATATTTTACATGTACACATCAAATACATGATAAAACACGACATTATTATGCTTGTATCCTTTCATAATCTGTTCCAACTCTCTTATCAGTCTCTTTTTTTTATCATAACCATCAAAAGAGCCATTATCTCATATGATAAATGATGATTATGCTAAAAGATATTAATTGGACTAAATTAAATATTTAGTCCCTTAATTTATTTATGATTTCCATTTTGACTCATAATTAACTATTTTGACATTTAAGTCCCTTAACTCTACACCTATTTTGTTAGCCAAATTCATCCTTTTTATTAGTTTAGGTAAAAAAAGAAGAAGCAATGATTGACTTGTGACTTGCCAAAACTGTAACGCCCTATTTTTATTAAAGCGATAAAACACGCGAATAATATAAATATTCAAGAAATAGACGCCACGTCATCAACAATAACGAAATCATCAGGCATATATAAAAAATCTCAATAGTTGCAGCAGATATAAATCATACACCTCAAAAGTATACATGTCATGAGATCAAAATACATCATCATAAAATTCTCCAAATCCCGACAAATGGACAAATCTCCACAACATAAATAAATCCAGAATAAACAATCTAGAATAATCATAAAACAAACATCCTAGATCAGAGTCTACCCTAAGACTCTAAGGAAACAATAATGGAGATAGCTCCCGATATCCAAGCAATCACCAAGCAACTCACCAAAAGCAATTAATCCTGCACTTCGTCTACCCATCCATACAGACAAGTAGGCGGTCAAAACCACTTGGCGTAAGCTTTACATCAATCATAATCCACATAAACAGTTCGACATAAATGAATCAAATCAAGTATCAATTAATTAATCATGAACAATTAATTTCCATATACACATTCATGCAACAATTCCAAATATCACATGTATGAATTCATCAAACACACTTATCTTCAACAGTCATCATTCACATGCAACACATAAGACTCATGCCAATATGATATGCGCCTAATCCCGACACATATATGCATGTGGTACCAAATCACCTCAAGGTCGTCACCCATGATGCAACAAAAACATCATATGTAAGATTTCACACCCGTCTTACATTATCACCGAAGCAGAGTAACCCTCCTTTACAACATCAAGACTCAACATGAGTATGATGCATGGACATAAAAGCAAAGACTCGACAATGCAAAATCACCTCATAAATATTCAACAACAATATAAAGGATAGCCTCCAATTATATTGATCACCTCAACAACAATTGCATTATCAAGTATTTACGTCCACACAACAATCAGGTCATAATTCAATTAAGAGTCATCATTACATTGTCATCATAATTATCAATAATCATCAACATCAATTAATATATAAACATTAATCAACATCAACCATATAATATAGTTCCACTACTCCAAATACTTCTCATATTCCAAGTAAAGAGAAAATGCAACACCTTATGATAAATATCATATTCAACACCTAACAATTCATTCACATATCTTCATTTAGTCATGCAAGGCTAGTCACGAAAGATTTATAACGTAATTGACTTTAAAGAATCGTTTTTCGACAAAATCCGTATCAAGTGGCAAAACGGCCAACATTGATAATTCTCAACACAAGGTAACTTATTCAAGTTTGAAAAACTCACAAATCAATCTTAATCAATCATGTAGTCATGAGCTTAAGCTACTTACGAACTATTAAACTTTAGTTCAAAGATTAGCCTAAGTTCGTATGAGAAAATCTCAAGTTCACATATTCCACATTCCCACCCGAAAATCAAGTTTGACATGATTAAGACATTAAACCAACTTTACAAGCCTTGCCTAAGTCCACATGAACTTTAGACCAAACTTGTAATCCCTTTTAGTTCACAAAAGTTCATTTTCGACAAAATCCAAAATTATCAGAAGTTCAAGTTTCAACCAAAATAGAAAATCCCAAGTTTGAAAGAGTAAATCATGTTCCAATAGATTTAGGAGTATAAATAGCGATTAAACAAGTTGAAAGAAGTGTTTTACAAAGCTCGGATTGGCCCCCTAAAGCCCGGAATGAAAATCAAAAGTTGCTAAAACTGGCTAGTTCGCTTAAGCGTCTATTCCGTTCGCTTAAGCGACCAAGCTCCAGAAGCTTACAGTAGTTGTTCGCTTACCGTTCGCTTAAGCGACCAAGTTTCAGAACTTACTGTGATTGTTTGCTTACCGTTCGCTTAAGCGAACAGTCATCAGTTCTGCAGAAAAACTCTCGGGTTTCAAACCTTTTTCACCAAAATTCTCAATTTTGATCTCCCAACGCTCGAATATGTTTCCAAAGTTTGTTTACAGGTCCTAGTACTTAAAAGGGCTCTCAAGAACACATCAAACATGAAAACAAATATCATTTAAACATAATTCACCAAATCAACCCATTTTCACAAAACCAACAACAACAACTTATTTCACATCACAAACTCATGATTTATGAACACGCAAGCTATGAATCATCAACAACCATATCTCTTTATAACAACAACATCAATTAAACATGATTCTCATCACAATTCAACAACAACATAGCACAATTCAACAATTAGAGCACAATTCACAATATATCATTTTCACATACTATGAACATGCAATTTCACCAACAACAATTCAATTATCACCAATTTCATGTATTCAAACATATCATCATAACAAGAGTACAAATTTCAACAACTAGAGCAAAATAATCACTTATTCAATTAAGCACTTAAGCATACAATTAGGGAAAATTACAACTAATTGATTATGATTGAAATCTAACCCCCTTACCTCAATTAGCAATAATCCTAGCAAAAGCTTCAATTTAGCTTTTAGAATCTCTATCACCTCTTGGGTCTTCAAGCTTTTCTCCCTTCTAACCCTTTTCTCTTCTCTTGAACTTTCTCTCGCTATCTCTCTCAAAATTCTTATGAAATGAAATGAAAACCTATTTTCTCTAAAGACAAAAGTTTATATAGGCTTCTCTCAAATGGGCTTAACCTTAATGCCTTAGTGGACTTAACTCACTCATTCACTAATTCTAAAATGTTTCTACTCACTAACGGTAAAATAATAACAACGATCACTTACCGGCTCACAACTAACTACCACACTAGTAACTTAGTAAAATAATGGTTCTCACTTGAAACACTACAAAATAATCCTCACCATGAATTTACTAAATTACCCTTCCAACGTGAAAACCCATAAAATGCACCCAATGATATATAATCACAACAAGCACATATAAACACATATTAAAACAATTAAAAATAATTCTAACGAAAATCGGTTGTTACAAAAACCATCTCCTTCATCTTCTTCAATTTATTTTCTTTCCATCTTCTTATTGTCTTGCGTCTATCACTAATTTTTGAAGAAACCTTATCTTTTACCTATTCTTCTTCATCTCTCTCCTCTTCACATGCATGCAGTGCTCTTCAAGTTGAGTTAGACGAAACAACAATGTTGTGAGGTGATGAATTTTGTCTACAAAGTTCATCACCATAAGCTTTGAGAGCTTGTTTTTAATGTGTAAAGTCATAAGGATTCATGGGGTGGTACTTAAAGACAATGGCGGATCTACTTGGGAACCCATGGGAGTCATGGTACCCCCCAAGTTTCCTTTATATATAGTATTATGCATATCAAATTATAAAATTTCCAGTTATTGCAGTGGTTAGGGGGTGCTTTTACAATCCAAAGGTTGTGTGTTCGATCCATCGTTAGTGTTTTTTTATATATTTCTTTTATATTTTATAATTTTTATCAAAAAAAACATTCCTAATGGGACTTGAATCCGCAACATCCACACCCATTTAAAGCAATTCAAACCACCAGAACCCTTAACATTCTTTGCTAATACTTGAATTATTTTAGTATATATTCCATAATAGTTCGGCACCTCCAAGAAAATAAGTCAAGATCCGTCCCTGCTTAAAGATAAGCCTAGAACAAGGATATTAATGCAACAACAATTAATTATGGAACTAAAATAAAAATTATAAATAAGTTAAGAGACTAAATATCCAATTTAACCTATTAATATGAAATGAAATGTTTATTCAAACAAAGTTTTTAAAGTATCCAAACAAGGTCTAAATAGAGGTAAATTCACCAAATAAAGAAGACAATATATGTCTATAAATTCTAGTTCAATTGGCAAAAAATATCGAAATTTTTAAGTCGGACGCCATTACCAGAGTTTGATCATCGGCACCTTCCCTGCGTATGTATATTTACAACGAATCTCGTCTATCCAAAAAAAGACAATATATACAGATTTATATAAAGGAATACCAAGTTTTGTTATTAAATTTTTTATTCTAATTTTACGCTTCATTTCAACTACTATTTTATCTAAAACTTTATACTTTTTAACCTAATAAAATAAACAAATTTAATCTTATTTCAAATTTATATCAAATAATTGAAAATATGACATATATTGATTAATTTTTTTTTATCTATTTTTTGACTAAGATTAAATATTGATCTTGAGGTGTATTCTGGCATGTGATTGTGAGAGAATGCAAAAGAACCTGTCTTAGATGAAGCGTTCAACCATATTCAATTATGAGGTCACAGCATCACAATTCACAAGCTGCAGATGCAATTATATTTGTGGGCTACTTAGCACTGTATCAAGGCTCATTGAAAGAGACCTTATCTGTTTGTAGAGCCATTAATAATGGTCCTTTGAACTATATTGCAAGAAAATTGTTTTTTGACATTGAGAACTTCACAATGACATAAATAATTTATTAAAGAGCCTCCGGCGGTAGTTAACTACCGCTGGGCTAAGTGGAGGTTGTTATCAGCCGTTGGCTTCAGCGGTAGTTAACTACCGCTCATATTGATGAGAGAGAAAAGTATATGCAGTGCAATTCACTTTCTTCATTCTTGTGGGTTTGATTCTTCACACTTGCTGTTGTTGTTGCTCTTTTTTAGGAACAAGAATGAGTTTCAATCACATAAAACAAATACAAATAAATTGAATTAATGTCAACAAAACCTGAACCCATTTTTTTTCTTTCTGTTTTTCTTCCACCGACATTTTACAACCAAAAATGGTGAATTGGTTTTTTTGTGTCTTATGCTTTTCTATTCAAAATTAATAATTTAAGAACATAAATCAATCCTAATAAAATCCAATTGTTAATTCTTCCATGGCAGATTGTGATTGTGCTCTTCAACAAATGTTCCTCTTTTGATGGCTTTCAAACAAAAGTTGAGATTATGTTTTTTAACAATAAAATAAAAAAAAAAATAATGATTCCAATTTCTAATAGAGTGAGAAATGATAAGATGAAGAAATCATCCCACAACAACAACAACACGAGGAAGAAGAAAGTTGTTAAAAGAAATTTGATTCACCCATGTGTTTCTCTTTTCTACAATGTCACAGTTTTCTTTTAAGTTGTATCTTATGAACCGTAGTTAACTAGCGCTAGAGGCTATTTAATAAATTACTTGTGTCATTGTGAAGTTCTCAATGTCAGAAAAGCAATTTTCTATTGCATATAGTATATTTTTTTAAGGGGAAACTATTGCGTATATATGGCCACCATATATTATCTCACCATATTTTCTGTAACAAGCTACTCTCAAATAGCAGTCCACACTCTTGAGTTGTGAAAAAGTGAATTTATCTTACTATATTCCACAATCAACAGAATCAAATTAGATTTTGTTTTAAATTTTAGTTGTGAAAAAAAATGAATTAGTTTAAATGTTAGCAAGGGTTGACTTAACTAGTTAACCTTTTTGTTCATGGCACTTGGGTTTTAATTTAAGAATCATGTGTTGATATGTTGATAGCAACTTTACATGCCGACCATATAGTTTATTAACCATTGACATTTATTTTGAATTTATAATCGAGAGAATATTTCTTGACTCTAGACTTTCTTAATCACCATAATACAGCAAAAATAAATGAATTTGAGGTTATCCAAAAATATTCTCAAACACAACTAGTGTGAGACTATATTGCGCACTTATCTACCAATATTATCTATACGAGAAAGGTTATAAACACTCTCTTTTGAACCATGTTTCTAATATTCAATCTCTTATTTGTGTGCAATTCATGTCTGTCACATATTTTGAAAAAATGGATCGCATATAAATCGGTGAGATTCACAATTTTCAATCAATAAAAAAAAAAGTTATAAAGAGTGTTAGAAAGAGAGCGTTCAGAGTGTTTATCCCGTCTCTATTCATCACATGTTGTTTTTCATCACATGTTTTTTGCTAGTGATATTTCATATATGTTGTCAATTTGGTTAACGATTCTATGTTCGTGGTCAATAGTACATGACATTATTTAGAATTTGCTTTCTTACTTTGTGCTCTATGCCTTGTCAATCCCCAATTTTTCATGAACAATCAAAATTTGAATTTGAGATGTGAGTATTTTTTTTATGAAGATTTTTTGAAGATATGTCATATGACTTTAAGAAGCCGAAGAAATTTGGGTAAGTTTCTTTGCATTAATTGCTTGTGAAAATTACAGCTTAACACGATGACGGCAGGTCAAGGAGATGCTTAGCACCTAAAGGCTGATAACAAACAAAATAATGGTATCATATTTGAAATTGACTTCTTTCGATAAGTTATTATTTTTAAAAACTATAAAATATTTCTGTAAACAACAACTGTTAGAACTTTTTTTTTTTAAGGAAAAAACTGTTAGAACTTACGTTGGGATGTTTCAAAATTTAAACAAAGTAGATGATGATGAAAATAATTCGAATTTCATGAAGAGATCTCAATAAAATTTAACTCCCAGACATGTTGGATACATGTTGATACCAACAAATTCTCTCTACAATATTTTAGAAGTGAACTGCACGTACCACTGCAAGTCTATAACAATTTAAGCTACATGCGATTAGATGCGACTAGGGTGGCGATTACAATCATTAATCCCATATTTATCTAATTCTTTCACTCTGCGACTCATCTAATCCATCCACTAGATACAAAATTAACCTGTGTATTAGATGACTATTCTATAGTATGGATGAATCACAATCTATCCATTTATTTATTTTTAATCCAATGGTCGACCTCCATTATTCTCCACAAGTTTCTTATGTTATTTCTTTTTTTTAGAATTTTAAAAATAAATTAGCAAAATTAAAATAAATAGTGAATATGGGCTTAACCTCAAGGCCCATCTTGCTGAAAAGGAGAAAAATTATGGGCCTATCTTTTTTTTCTCTTCTCTCTTTCATTTTTATTCATTTCCACCCCCAAAATTCTCTAATTAACCCCAACGTAAGTTAACCACCGTTCAGTACCAATGTCAGTTAACTCACGCTGGCTACCAACGGCAGTTAACTTGCATTGGTTACAGGTCTACTATCAGAACAAGGATTCTTGACAGAATTGTTGTTATGTTCTTTTTAAGCATTTCATCCAAGGTTTTACAACTCGAGAGTTTACCGTAACTTGTTTTACCTATGTAAACTCGTACCAGTTTACCTAAAATTAAAATTATATAAAATTTATTATATACATGACATATGTAAACTAATATAAAATTGCAAATAGGTCAATGATACAAAATAAGACTTAATTATAAAGACAAAATATACATAACTACCATAAAGAGTTATGTTCAACTTAGCATCAAAATACAAAATTAACTTGCAAAATCATAAGTTTCATAAGACTCTAAACCATAAAAAAAAAAAAAGTTTCACAAGTTTTTAAAGTTGTTAATAAACCTATCCAAAAAATAAACTAGTTAATTTTTTCAAAAGTTCAATCCTTCTAAAGTTTCATAACATCATTATCATTGGTGTCTTCATCTCCAACTTCATCAAATTCTTCTCAAGATGATAAAGGGTTTTCAATATTAAAACCAAATACATCGTTTGAACTCACTTCAACATTAATTTCAGTACCTTGGGCTTGAAAAAAGAATTGGGTTTTGAAAGAGTATGGACAAAAAAAGCCCCAAAATTAAAAAAATAGAAGTGTTTTTTTAAACGTAAACTCGTAAACTTGGTCGAGTTTACCCGAGTTTACATGAGTTTACCGAGTTTAACACGTGTTAACTCAGTCAAACTCGTCAAACATTTCAATTTCACCAAAAATCGAGTTTACCTTCAAATTAACACATTTTTGGTACCTAAAAACATAAAATCGTGCGAGTTTACGAGTTAACACTCAATTTGTGGAACACTGATTGTAAGCACTACTAACAGAATAACAATGAGATGAATGCAAATGCCAAATCCATCGATCACCTGATCCAACCTGTAAAACAACTGGAGTTAGACGCCCTACACACTCCCTCACCAACTCTTCCTCCCAAGCGAACAACCTCTGACGCCACTTCCACGCCTCTCCATTCAGCCCCCACCCCATAGAAAACATATCCACCACAGTTGTCAACTTATTGCAGTTAACTCGTAAAATCTTTGAAAACAATCCTTCAGAGGCATACCATCCAACCACGGATCTACCCAAAACAGAGTAGAGTTTCCATCCCCCACCTTCCGGCTAATATTATCCCTTAACCACCCTCCATCCACTTGTCCCACCTCCTCTCTAATATTTCTTATACTCTGCCACCACATTGATCCATCACCCTTCTCCACACGCAATCTCCCCCCTTCCTGTCCATAACTTGCACATAACATCCTATACCATAAACTATCTATATACATCAACATCCTCCAACACCATTTACCAAGCAAAGCTAAGTTAAACTCCTTTAACCTCCTTACCCCCATGATCTTTATTCATGCACAAAGTATCCCATTAATCCAAGTTATTTTTCTAAAATCCTCACCACCCCCAAAAAAAATGCATTAAAGATAGATTCAAGGGAAGAAATGATACATGAGGAGGGCCTTGAAGAAAGAAAGAAAGTAGATCGGAATGGAGGACAACACGTATTTAAGGAGAATTAAACGACCTCCCATAGAAAAGTTTCTACTTTTCCAACCTGACAACCGGTTTTTGATCCGGTCAAGCAGAGGATACCAAAATCTCAGTTTTGTAGGATCTCCATCAATAGACAACCCCAGTTCAACTTTATAAATTTATAATTGGAATTATAAAAAAACAGAAAATAATAAAATATTATTAAGTTCAAGTCACATTTTTTTTTTTTTAAAAAAAAAAAAAAAAAGGTGTGAGTGGTTAGTCACGTATCGACTATAAATGAACAAATTGCTTAATGAAATTGTAACACGTCATAGAAAATGATTCAATTTCTATATATTTTAAATTGATAGATGTATGTTATATTATAGTTATTGTAGTTATGTTACTCCTCCATCAAAATAATAAATATTGAAATAAGATAATCAGAACACAAAATAAAAATAATGTTGTCTGATTGTTCCTAGTCGTATAAGAGTTTGTGAGCGTTCTCATTGGTTTCGTTCTTCAGCTAGCACTATAGAAGGTAGTCGCTCTCATGCAAGATTTGTTCATATAGTCATTTTTGTTCGATTGATGCACAACAAACTCCCCATCGATGAAAATTTGTTTTTACAGGTGCTGCAATTTAGTCTCTTTGTGTACTATTTTTATGGAAACCACAAATCATCTTCCTCGTCTTCCATGAACCCTAAAGCTTTCAAATTCCAGGTTCATCTCCCTAAAGCCCTAGCCATTAAGGAAATAATTTAACGTCCTCCTATCTTGCCTTCGATCAAGTATAATATATATGACGTCGAGTCCAAATGATTGTGGTGGGATTTTTAGAAACAACAATGTTGAATTTTTAGGTTGTTTTGGTGTTAATATTTGGCATTCCTTTTGTTCTTTATTCTAAAATTATAGGAGCAATGAATGCAATTGAAACAACTTCTGAAAAAGGTAGGAATCATTTTTTGTTAGAATCAAACCCTAAGCTGGTTAACTTTTCAAGTCTCCACACATTGTACCTTGACAATTAAAGAACACATGGCTCAATTAATTGTATGAATTTTGTGTACATAATGTCTTTCATGGTCTCCCACATTTACAAAGAAGACAGTCACCGTGTTGATAAAATTACTATGCCTGGTCTTTCCATCCATAGTGAATTTTGGTGGGACAACACTCCTTCTGTGATAGGGTAAGACTTCCATATTTTCACCTTTTCTAATCCTTGAGGGTTTAAATTTTTGGTCTCCCTCTTTGTTTTACCTTTTCTCCATCTATTTACGTATGGTGGACTTGCAGACAACATATGCATTTTCCTCCTTTGAGTAGTTCATTTTTTATTATATATATGATTTAGTAATACGTACCAATTCTAAATTTGCCATATTTTTTTGCTATATATTTTTGTAGGGCATTCATTTCCACCCATAGACGAATCTAGAAAAGGAAGCTTGCATGAGCCACTAAAATAAACTATAATATATAAACACAAAATTAAAGTTGTAATAAGCATCAAGCACGAAGTTGAAGTGACAGAGTTTGACGAAAAAGTTTGGGTGGGTACTTGAAAAAAATGAATTACATATTTTACCACTGTTATAAATTATGAAACTATTTTTGTATAGTACACAATTAATTGAAGGAATTTTCAGTTGACATGATAATATAAAGGAGGTTTAAAACCCCCACAAATAGAAGAAGGTTTGTAAACCTCCGCTAATCACAACCTAATATAAGCATGACAAAAATCATGCATGTCCTTTTTTTTTTTTTTATTTTTTTTATTTTTTTTTATGCATGTCCTTTTTAGAACCGCCGAAAACTAAAATTGTTGAAAAATTGATTAAAATCTCACAAAATGGACCTTTGATCTTTAGTTTTTGATTTTTTCATATGAACCACTACTTCACTTTACGGAAATTTAGATCTGCTGAAAACTAAAACTTTCACAAAGTTGTTTAAAATCTCACAAAATGAACCTATATTGTTAATTTTTTAATTTTTCCGAGTGGGGTGTGGCCGGCCCACCCCAACCTATGAAAGGCTCTGCCACTATTTCGACACATTATTTTAATATACTTTTTTTTAGACATTTAATGTATTATTTGAACATTAGAATTTAGATATCATATGTGGTATCATATATATTATCTTACTTGTACACTTTATGCAAGATTATATATGTTTTTTTTTTTTAAGCCAAAATGGAATATATGACATATATAGTGATAATGACTTTCTTATGTGAGAATGTGAGAATATATTATCAGCTTTTTAGATTAAAATGAAGGGTCTAAATTTAATGTACCATAAAAACATCACATGTACCAATTCCTTCTTCTTTTTCTCAATCGTAGAGATGAAAAGAAGAAGGTGATGGTGCACGTGATGTTTTTATTGGTACAGTAAATCTAAGCCCTTCATTTTAATTTAAAAGGCTGATAATATATTCTCACATTCTCAAATAAGAAAGTCATTCTCACTATAAATAAGATTTGCATGATGCCCTCTCTGTGCTAATAAATTCGCTTGTTTCTTTCTTTTCAAATAATCCAGCCTAGTACTTTTAAAAAAAAATTGCAGTCCCAAATTGTCTGCTTAACCTTCTCTAACGAAAAAGATTTTACCAACTCGCCACTATTTGTTCCATCCAATGACTTAAAATTTAAAATATCCACCTTAAGTCGATCGATATTTCCAAACTTAAAATGAGCCTCAAAGTGACACTATACATTATTTCTTTTATTGTCTTCCCCTTCCACTTAATTTTCCATTCACACTAATTGTAATGATAACATTTGATGGACGTCTAGAAGACATATTTTCATGGAAAAAATTTAAAATTAGCATTACCTTCCTTATATATGTTATTTGCACGTCAATATAGATATCAAATACGATTACTTCTACGTTCTACTATAAAAAATATATGATTGTTTATCAAAATAAAAAAAAAGTGATATCAAATGTATTATAATTGTCAAGGCTTTTCCAAATTCACATAAAAATTAAATGACATTGTGGTTGACATATTTTTTAACCTAAACATTGCATTTGCCATTAAAATATATTTCTTAGACCTTTTCTAAAAAAGTATTTCTTTTTAAAGTATTAGTATATTTACTATATAGCACATAATAAAAAGTGAAAATAGACAAGGAGGATCGTGGTTCCTCGAAGTTTCCTCACCTCCTCATCACATACAGATGTGAAAACAAATAAAAATTAAACTATTTGTAGTGTCAAAATGCTTCTATTATTAATTGTTATTTTGAGTATCGACGAAAAAAAAAAGCTGCTTCGAAGCACATGAAGGCTGAAGCCAAAAGTAAAGGAAAGAAATACATTTTATTAAAAAATTATCGTAATAATAGTAAGCTCTACCAAATAATAAGCAAAAACCAAAAAAAAAAAATGGTAAGCTCTACCAAATAACGAGGCAGATCCATAATGGTGCAAAAATACTGAAAAAGCTTTTCCATTTAATAGATTAAAGCTCCTTGACTTTGTACACTTTGGAATTTGTTTTCATATAAAAGGATTTCCGTAACCAGTATTCAAAAATCCGAAGGTACTACCTCTAAAAAAAAAAATCATAAGGTACTAGTAGTCCTTACTTATCACATATACATAAATTATTTATTAAATGACGTACGATATTTAAAATAAAACTAATTTAAAAATCAATTTTCTGCAGACAGAAAGTTTATGTCATAAATATTAAATATCTTAATCAGTGGAGTTGTCGGAAGCATTTGGCCTGTCCAAAATAGTATTCAACTTTGCGTGAAATACATCTGGTTCACTACTCATTGACAGAAGCATCCGGTAACACATTGTAAATAATCACTTGTATATTTTATTTTTGAAGTAAATATAAATATACAATTTAAATCTTACAAGCTCGTCCCATGAGTTTAACTCAGTTGGCAGAGACATTTCTTAATTTATGCAGGATCAGAGGTTCGAACCCTAACATCCCACTTCTCCACAATTAAAATGTATGAGCTCTAATCACTAGACTATTTGACAAAAGAAAAATCTTACAAATGCAAATTAATTCTTAAGATTATTAAATCAGATATACAGTTGATAAAAAAATGAGATTTGATTGGTCTCATTGAGTAAATAGTTGGAGGTTGATTCCTAATTTTTACATGGAGAAAAAATTTAGTTGAAAGAGTGATTCATTTTTTATATTTTGTAAATTTAGTTGAAGATAATTTGGTTTGCTTGTGTGTGGGTAATTTGGAAAGAAATGGACAATTGTGTCTTTAAAAAAGTAGCATCTGATCCTTATGCCTTCCTTGATAAAGTCAAGCTAGATTGATTTCTTTGGTTGAAATCAAATATTGTTTCGTTCCTTTATAGCTACCATGAATGGTGGCGTAAACCTCTTCTATGTATGGATATTTCCATATAATTTCTTCATTTTTTGTTTTACTGGTGTTAATGTCTTTAACATCTAAACTGGTGTAATTATTTTGGTGATTCACTTTCAGCACGTCTTGTATGGGGTGAATTACTTGTGGTTCTATAATATATCTCATTTTACCTTATTAAAAAAAAATCATCTAGATCTTTTGACGTAATTAATCAATGTCAAATGACTGTTAAAAAGAAAAATCAAATGTGTTATGAAAACAAGTAGCTATTTGAGTATGTCTCTTATTGAGTACTTGGTCAATTTATATAGGACCCTCAAAACTTGACCCAATCCACATCGACATACTTAAGAAGCCAAAATATTCTTAAAAACCTGATTTAAGTAAACTTTCAAAACTAAAGCTGGCCAATAGGCCCCAAATTTTTCATCGATTTTTTAATGCTATTAACTTATTTTAGAATGAAGAGTATATCTATAATTAGTTCTAACATTCATATAATTAATTATACATAAAATTTATACAATATTGCACTATTATCTTGTTTTGATATAAAAGTGAGAGACCATCCTATAAATGCGGTTGGACAGATTAAAAAAGGCTAAAATTGACTCTAAGCTATAAAATCAATTATTATTATTATTATTGTTATTATTCTAAGGTATAAAGTCAATTCTTATTCTTTTTTTAGAAAATATCTAATTCTGACGTGTTTATATGCTTTCGAGTAAAATTAATGTTGTTTTAAGTATTAATTCTACTTGAAACTTAAATATAAACTTTTTATTTTAGAATTGATTTTAACATTCAAATTTATCTTTAAACACTTAAACTCACTTTTACATAAATATATTGGACATAAATTACATTACCTTCAATTCAAACTTAATCGTAATCAATTCACTTAAAATTAGTGGTTGTAAAACACAAAACCCAACATATGTTTTTTTTTTTGAAGAAAACATATGTTTTATTTCTACAAAGGTCATAATTGATTATGGAGGTCTATAATTAATTCTTACATATTTGGCTGTTTTCGAGTAGAATTGATTTCTCTCTCGTAATTTATTATACTTAAGTAAATATTTGTAATTTTTTTATCTATAATTTATTTTTACAGACAAACTTATAATTCAACTCACTTTTTTCATAAATGTATCTAAACACAAATCATTTTATCTTCAACTTATTTTTAATCAAAATCAAGGCTAAATTACATTAGAGTCCTTTAAGTTTAACATTTGTAATATATTAGTTCTTTAAGTTATTTTTGTCCCACATCAATCCTTTAAATTTACAAATGTGTTCAAAGTTGTCCATAAAGAACGTTGCAAAAATGATGAGATGAATGTTAAATGTGTGACATGGCATGCAACACACCATTTGATGTCGTTTTGATAGTCCTAGGTGTTAGGAATTTCACAGGTCAGAATCAAACAAACAAAATCAGGGTTCCTAAAAAAATAGAAAATGAAAAAAATAAAAAGGGGTTTATTTACGAACAATCAAATATGTTTTTCTCGAATAAGATAAAATTTACTCTCGTAATCAATTTGAAGGGCAACTTCAGTTGTTCTTCTTTGAACAGTTAATATAATTAGCTCGATTTGAAGGACAAATATGCTTTGATTATTATTACTCAAATTTATTATTTGAGAAGTGTTAAAAACATACTCTTTTCGTATAAGTCTTATATTTTGCAAATGGATTTCATACAAAATGGGAAAATCCACGTGAATTTTATTTAATAAAAATATAAATATTAGAGTGAATGATCATAATATTTCTTGTATTAACAAATTTATACAAATCTTCTAAAAACAAATTTTTACAATAGTATTTTTTTGGAAGAAAGTGAAAATGGACGAAAGGAGTACACAAAATCCAACACCGTGTATAATGGTGGTGTGTGTCTGTCTGTCTTTGTCGGTTTCTCAGAATACGGATTCAAACCAATACAAAGACTCACCGCGCTAAACGACAAAATTGTGATTATTAAATCACTCGTCCTTCACTTCACTGTGCCATTTGCCTCCACAGACAAGTGGAAGATACAAACTTGGACACGAAACGAAACACCCTTCTATTCTATTTTCACTAGACCCAGTCTACAACACAACATAAATTAATATACCCTAAAATAACCTTAGTTAATTAACCTCACTTAACTATTTCATTAAGATTACTGCCAATAAAGATTGACTGCAAGATTATGGAGTCACTACAAGATTATGAATTTAACTTCTGCTGTCAACGTGATCGATTGATGATCAATAAATATCTTTTAACGAATGATATATAAATATCTTTGTAAATATTATCTGAGTATTAAAATTTGTCTGACTCTAGTAAGTTTTAAAAATCCAATTCATGTACACATTTGTCTATTTTATTAATCAACTTCACCTCCTCAATCTTACTCCCCCTTAACTACCTAATTAGTCGATATTTATTTAATATCCAAAAAAAGATATAAAATAATGGTATTCAATCTTATAATTGATTAATCTATTTAGGACCATTTTAATGATCATTTGTAGAATCTATTTAAAGACGGAATAATTTGTATGAATTAACTCACATAAATTGACATATGACAATTTTATTTATTTATAAGTAACATTATAAAAATTTGATTCTAAAATCAAGAGAAAAACACACTCAAAAGTTTAAAATTCATACTACCATACAAAAGTTACTTACCTGTTACGGTTAATTTAAAGAATGTGAAGTGTGTGTATGAACTCTAAAGAGAGTTATGTGTATAAAGGTATTATTTGTCAACGGGTTTTTGGATTCCAAAGATTAGAGTTTCTTTTAGTTAAAGAGAGAGAGAGAAGCATTATTGGACTTGTGGTAGTTGGTGTGGGTAAATGAGCAAACCAAAGTAACATAAAAAAATAAAATAAAAAATAAAAACAAAAAATAAATGAAAAAGAATAAAACCTTAGCAGGTTGACCGGTGGATATAGATAAAGATAAAGAGAAAAACAAAACAAGAAAGAGCTAAGAAGCCAAAAAAATACACAAACCCTAGCAAACAAAAAAAAAACAAAAATACCAAAAAAGTTTTGAATGCATCTTAGATTTTTCCTTGTTTGTACAAAGATTATTATTCAAGTTTTATAGCTATAGTTTATAGCTTAGGTTAGTTCAATATTCATATCAATATTTCCCAATGGTTGATTTAGACAATGTTTCCACAGCTTCAGGTGAAGCTAGCATCTCTTCCTCTGGTAATAACAATATTCAATCACCAATTCCAAAACCCACCAAGAAAAAGAGAAATCTCCCAGGAATGCCAGGTACAAATTAATATGTTCATTTTTTTTTCTTGATTAATTAATATTAATAATTTTTTAATTTTTTTTTTGTTGATTTTTTGAAGATCCAGAAGCAGAGGTGATTGCTCTGTCACCAACAACGTTGTTAGCTACAAACAGATTTGTGTGTGAAATATGTAACAAAGGGTTTCAAAGAGATCAGAATCTTCAACTACATAGAAGAGGACATAATCTACCATGGAAACTGAGACAAAGATCAAGTAAAGAAATTAGGAAAAGGGTTTATGTTTGTCCTGAACCTACTTGTGTTCATCATGATCCTTCTAGAGCTTTAGGTGATTTAACTGGGATAAAAAAGCACTTTTGTAGAAAACATGGTGAGAAAAAGTGGAAATGTGAGAAATGTTCTAAGAAATATGCTGTTCAATCTGATTGGAAAGCTCACTCTAAAGTTTGTGGTTCTAGAGAGTATAAATGTGATTGTGGAACCGTTTTTTCCAGGTTCTTTTTTATTAAATTTTGATTTTTGGAATCTGTTTATTGATTTTTATATGCTTCTGAAAAATGGGTTTTGTTTTGTTTCTGAAAAAAATTGTTTTTTTATGTGTTTGATTTTGAAGGAGGGATAGTTTTATCACACATAGAGCTTTTTGTGATGCGTTGGCAGAGGAGAATGCAAAATCTCAGAATCAAGCTGTTGGGAAAGCTAATTCAGAATCTGATTCAAAGGTTTTGACCGGTGATTCGTTGCCGGCGGTGATTACTACTACTGCTGCTGCTGCTGCTACTACTCCTCAATCAAATAGTGGTGTGTCCTCTGCTTTGGAGACTCAGAAGCTAGGTAGATATTTATTTATTTATTTATTTGTGAAAACATGAAAAAAAGTGCAATTTTTGTTTTCGGGGTTGTTTTTTTGTTTTGTTTTTTTGTCATGTTTGATGTGGTTAAAATTTGATACTAACAAATTCAAAATTTTGTTTTTGGTGTTATTGTTTGTTTATGTGGTCTTTGGTGTTTAGTATTTTTTGTCTGGTAATGTATTTTGTTGTGACTTGTTTTTGTGAGAAACAGGATCAAGTGATCTGAGATTTGGGGCATGCTAATTAAGTAATGAAAATAAATCACTTAAAAAGGTGTTTTTTGTAATTGTTTGATCTAAATTATGCATTGGTTGTCAAGGATCTCAAAAGCTAAAAAAGAGAAGATTTGTTTTTAAGAGTGGAAAAACTATTGTTTTCTTCATTACTTTACTTCTGAACTTTAATGTAACATAAAAGAAAGGAACCAACTTTACTTGTCTATGTGTTATGAGTGGTTGCTTTTGTTTAAAATAATGATGTTGTTCTGTTCCTGCTTTGCTTTTCCTTATTCTATGTTTTGATTTTTGCAGATTTGCCAGAAAATCCACCACAAATCATAGAGGAACCGCAAGTTGTTGTTACTACTACTGCTAGTGCTTTAAATGCGAGTTGTAGCAGCAGTACTAGCTCAAAAAGCAACGGCTGTGCCGCTACCAGCACTGGCGTGTTTGCGAGCTTGTTTGCTTCATCAACAGCTTCAGCTTCTGCGAGTCTCCAACCTCAGGCACCGGCGTTCAGTGACCTAATTAGGTCCATGGGATGTACAGATCCTCGTCCTACAGATTTCTCAGCACCTCCATCGTCCGAGGCGATTTCTCTTTGCCTTTCGACTAGTCATGGATCATCAATTTTCGGAACAGGAGGGCAGGAGTGTCGCCAATACGTGCCAACACATCAGCCGCCCGCGATGTCTGCCACTGCATTACTTCAAAAAGCAGCTCAAATGGGCGCTGCTGCAACAAACGCCTCTCTGCTTCGTGGGCTTGGAATTGTGTCGTCTTCTGCTTCTACTTCATCTGGTCAACAAGATAGCCTGCATTGGGGTCTCGGACCAATGGAACCAGAGGGTTCTAGTTTAGTTTCAGCAGGACTTGGACTAGGTCTTCCTTGTGACGCAGATTCTGGACTAAAGGAATTGATGTTGGGGACTCCGTCAATGTTTGGTCCTAAGCAGACAACTCTTGATTTTCTAGGATTGGGGATGGCTGCTGGTGGCAGTGCCGGTGGAGGTTTGTCTGCACTTATCACATCAATTGGCGGAGGCAGTGGTTTGGATGTTACCGCAGCAGCCGCATCCTTTGGTAATGGAGAGTTCTCTGGCAAAGATATCGGAAGGAGTTCGTGATATTTTGGCCGCAATTACAACTGCTAGTGTTATTATCAAGGCAAATTTTTTGGTTGGAAAGTAAAAACATTTGCTGTCTTATGAATATTTTGAAGTTGCTATGCAATATGCAATTTTGGATCAATGAAACAGGTAATGTGCAAATGGGGTCTTGTTGATTTGTCTTGCACTATAGTGCCAGAAGAAAGACTATATATTAAAGGAAAAGAAAATGTGACCTTAACAAGGTACAATGTGCTTGTTTTGGACAACACAGGCTGTGAGAAATTAAGGGTATGTGCATATGGTTGTCTTAAGTTTAAGGGACAGTGGAGCATTTGAAGATCATGGTCTTGTTTTTGGTTTATTGGACAGTTTTGATCAAATCATGTATTCCTCCGTTGGATGATTTGGTCCGTAGCTGTAGGTATAAATTAGGATGCTAGTAGTAGTAGTTTTATTTGGTTGTTGGAATTATTGTCACATTTGTGGATTTCCACGTTTGTCCATTGTTTGGCACTTAATGCGTGATTGAATTTTAGTAAGTAATTAATGTTCTTAGTAAATGTCATAAATTGTAATTATTCTATATTCTTTCAAGTTAGAAAATTCCCAACCTATTCCCACTTTAGGTAGCTTTATTTAGTAGCCAAGTTGCATTAGCAACCCAACCCATTTTTTTGATAAGAAGTAGTAAACTTTTGAACCACTGAATAATTGTTATTTAAAGGACATTTGAGCTGATTTGTTTTTTTTTTTTTTTTTGCTTTTGGTTTTAGACATTTATTTGGGCTTCTTTTATGCACAAGTATTTGCATTTATTTTGGCTGGTAAAAAAGGATTTACATGAGTCTTTTTGGGTACAAGCATTAGTGCTTTTATTTTGTATATAAATGACAATGTAGTGTAAAAGCATCCTTATTTTATTTTATTTATTAAAATGGCACTTTAATATTTTAGTAAATGATTTAGAAATCTGAGTGATGTGCAAGAACAATACTAATGGGATACACATACATATTTTGCTTTATGTGGCTACATTAGGTTAATTAATGTTGCTATTTGAAAAATTATAATTACTTGCTAGCATTAAAATAAATAAAAAATACTTGCTAGCATAATTTACCGAATTTACTATTGGCTACATTTTTCCCACAAGAAGTAATCTTGTACGAGACATGTCAGATAGGACAAAATATGGATATCTCAGTCGGAATTTGAACTTCAATTTGCTACGTCGTGGAAGTCTGACCTCTCCGCTAGACTCAACTTTTGCATGTTACTATTATTTACGTCTCTATTAAGATTACATCTATTCTGTATACAAGTAGTTTCATTTGGTAAATATATCGATGATAATTTAACTAGTGCTGGTTAGAAAAATGCTAAAATGCACGATCCGTTTGCATGGACGAATGCACTATAAGGCATGGTGTGGTTATAGCCACACCAATTTTATTTTATTTTTTTAAATTTGTTTTACATATGAAGAATGTCTATTAGAACGGTCGAAGAATGAGCAATTTTCATAGCAATAGAAATAATAAAATGTTAGAGGAGGTTGATGGTTCATTTTGTTCAAATTAACAATTGTTAAGGTAACAAATGACACGAGCTAATTAAACTACTAAAGCTGTTATTTTAGATGAATATGACATACTCTCTTCGCTCACTATTATAAATTATATTTTAGCTCGTATTTGGTCTATAATATATGACAATCTAGTCTATAATATAGACCAAATACAAAAGACTTTTTTTTGTTTGATAACAAAAATATAAGATAAGAGAATCGTGCTCAATTCAATGAATTGAGTAACATCTATTTTGTTTAGATACACTATTGATACAATCTTTTAGATATGTTATGGATCTCTTACAGCATTGCTAAGTCTTATGGATATTTTTTAAATTTCTAATGTTGATGTTAATATCATGGATTTTTTAAAACATTGATATTTTGTAATTGTTGAACTTTTTAAATTTCTTTGGATATGTTGATGATCTTTTTAGAATTGCCAAATATTGTTAATATATAATTTATTAGTCATTGCTATTGAATCATTTGTTTGAATGTTAAAGAAGAAACATAATAATACGAGACAATTTATTGGGACCAAATTGTTTCTTTAAATTATTGTTAGGGATTTAGTCGTTCAAGTTTTATTTTTTCAATGTTATTTTTTTTAAGAGGTTAAAACAAAATATATTACCACGTCAAAAGGCCCTTCTGGCACAAGATGTGTTTAAGACGAATCATTAAAGTTAAAGTCTTGTAATACATACTTCCTCCGTCCCAAATTAGCTGAGCCATTTTTTCTTTTCACACATATTAAGACAAATGTATAAATGAAGAAGAGAGAAAAATGATTTTAAGTGTTCTTGTTAAGTATTAATGCATTCTCCACTATCATAAATGCATAGTGGAATATATTGAATTGGAAGTTGTGAAAGTAGTACTAATTAGAGTTATAAAGGGAAAAAAGTAATTAATATTGTATTGAAAAGTGAAATGACTCAGTTATTTTGGGACTTTTTTTTTTTTTTTGTGCAAATGACTCAGTTATTGTGGGACAGAGGGAGTAATAATTACAAGGCGATTCCCTCAAACAAGAGAAAAAAACTAGAAAGCAACAAAAATTAGCCTATGTCTAGTTAAGTGAACGGACTAAGCCACCAACCATGATAATTGAAGGGAAGAGTATCAAATTTCAACTTCAACCACGTGTATGTTAACAACTTAATCTGTCCACCACGTGCATAATAGAGCAATCTTTTGCATTGAAAAATTTGTCGTTTCTTTCCTTCCATATTTCCCAAATTGTTGCAAACCAAATAACCTGAGATAACGAACGCCTTGACTTAGCATCACCACCAAGAAAACTGAATTGGTTAAAATGATATATCAAAAGGCAAAACCGCACGAACTCCAAACCACCGCAAAATATGAGACCAAACAGAACCAAAAAAAGTACAATGTAAATGTTAATTTTTATTTTATTTTTCTCAATGACCAAATTGAATCTCATAGTTTTTCTTACAAATGGGCCATCGCTCTATATTTTGAAATTAAATGTTAACATCTTTTGAGTTATGTATTCGAAGTGGTAAGCACCACTTATAATTCATATAACCAGGTCTTAGGTATGAATAGAGCGAAGGTGTTCTTCCTAGTAATATCATCATTTATCAGTCGAGTTAAGTCTTTTTGACTTTTGTGTCAATGCTTAAATTCTTTGACAACATCAAATCCTATTCTCATTTTTGTCTGTATCTTTGATTGTCTCATAAGATGTCCAAACAATTGTTATTCAAATAATATACATCTTTGTGTTATAGGGTTAATGTTATCATTATTTGACAATACTCGAGAACTTAGTTCGGATAAAAATTCACTACTTCGAAGAAGAATTTGAACCTGAAAGTATACTTCCAAAGTGATCATGTAGCCAGGGGAGAATGTAGCTTGGTCGCTCCAGGGATTCATAAACAAATTTCTTATTGATGTGAGATGATATTTCCACTGCCTTTTCCAATATATCAAACAATACCGTTGAATATTTACATAACACATATTACTATTATAAATTTAGTTTCAATCACTATTTTGTATTTCTTCAAATTTCACTCTTCTTATAATAAAACTAATATTAATTAAAATGACTCTCGTTCATAGGATGAGATTTAAAACTATCATTTTGACCATGAGAAATTATATAATTGAATGCACGAAGAATAATTAAAATTATTATTTTTCTTTGCTTCTCTTGTGCTTTACTTTATATGTACTAGCGAAAAGATGAGCACTCACGTGTCTGTCTTTCCATTCTTTTTATTGCGCTAACGTTTAAAAATTATTAATAGTGTTTTTTGCATGACATTCAAAACTAAAAATTTAAATGTTTGTTGCTTTCAAGTTATAACAAACCAAACTAATCATGATTATTTATTTAAATGACACCAAAAACATAACAAAAAAAATATAATCTAATTAATTTTTTAATGAAACCGACAACCATCTTTATTATAGAAAAAATTATTTAAGAGTATAATTGGGATAATGAAAAAGTAAGTATAAATATACTCATCTAGTTTGTTACACTTTTTAAATAATAAAGGAAAATATATATATATATATCGAGTTATTTGTATTCAAAATTGAGGGCATTTTTGGAAAGGAAAAGTCAGCCCAAAAGAGTTGAAAGAAGTTGTTTTCTTTATATATAATATAGAATATAGTATAGGTATATAAATTAACGATATTTCATCACTTTAAATTGGTGGATTACATTAGATACAAACGCAAATTCAACCTCATTAAAAAAAAAAAAAATTGCGAACAAATCACAACTTCTAAGTCTAAATTGCCTATAAATACCATGATAACATTAAAGTGACTATAGTACAATGATCTTCAGATATGCAAAATATACGACCTAATCATTGGTTGAATTAGTTATTTATTAAAGTTGATCTATCAATCTGAATTACACGATCATCACAACAAGGTGAAAACTCAAATCAACATCAAATAAATACCAAAAATCAAACAATGCCACACTCAAGTAACAAAATTAAAAATAATTAAAAAAAAAAGTAACAAAATTAAGAAAGAAAACTCAATCTACTTGAAAATCGCTTATTTACGGTAAAAGAGAAAGGAAAAAAAATGCACAACAATGAATCTTATTTAAAACTTGCAATGAGTCGTGACTTTATAAAGTCTTTCTTGTAATAACCTTGGAAGCCCTTCCAACACTTTGTCCCTGTGATCTCCCCCCCTACATGTAGCTCCCATGTCTAAGTATCCAATTTATATGATATTGTTAGTTTCATTTGGAATATTCCTTTTTTTTTTTTTTTTTAGTCATACTGTGGTGTAATTAGCAAAATGTGGGGATATGGATAGTAAAACCTCATTCTTTTTAGTATCTTATCGTTCGGTTTAGGGCTTGAGCCATTTTTATTTATTTTTCAAACATAACCATCCATTAGTAAAAATAAATTAAAACAATTACTTTTTCCACCCTATACTCTTTTTGTGCACTCTATTCTTTTTTCTAAAATATCCTTTACTCGGATTATTTAATATGAATTCCTAAATAAGGATTTTGAACTATGCAAACTGAAAACTACTTAAACCCAAAAATGATGTTGTAAATTGATACGATCATCTATGTTGACCACCTTATTGTCCCCATATAAAATGCAAAACAATTTAGATAATATGAATCATCAACAAAGACCATGGTATCATAACCCACACCCAAAACTAAATTTAAGATTTTTTTTTAGAAGTATTGAAAAATGAAGAATGAATGAAAATATTGAAGGATGCAAGGCGTAAGACATCCTAGACTGTAACCACAGTCAAAGGAAACATGTTTAACCTTTAAAATTCAATAAACAAACCTCAAATCTTCCAAAAATTGGATGTAACGTAACAATCCACAGTTTGAGATGGTTCAAATTAAATAGTCCAAATACATTTCTAAAATATTTCAAATTATATAACAATCCCAAACTGTGTTGGGTTTGGCAAGGCTAAGAACACATGAAATTTAATTCCCGCTACATACATTAAAAATAACAATTTAAGAACATAACAAATTCAACAACGTAATACAAGAGTGTAAAACAACATAGTAATACAAACACAAAAGATCACAAATCGGCCAATCTTAAATCTTCTTTTGGTCTATCCATGAGAGCTCTAAAAAAAATTCTCATTTCATCTCACACTCTATCATTCTCTTTTATATTTTTCTTCAACAATGTTTCTTGTTGGCCTTTCATACAAAAAGCCCTCTCATCTTGTAGGAATAGTATGAATGCATGGTTAAAGGGAAATGTTCCACTATAAAAACGGACACACTCTACTTGGATGTAAGGTTGCTCCTCAGAATCTCTTTCATCGAACAAATTTAGTTTCATTTATCCCTCATCTTCTTATACTTTTTCTCTAAAAAAAAAAAAAACTTTGTATAATTTTTTTTTAAGGAACCAACTTCGTATACAAGTATACTTCTCATAGGTTTGGTCCGTTTAGATCTTTTTCTACAATGATTCGAGCCAAGCAAGCATACTAAGTTTATTTTTTTGAAAGTTAAATTTATTAAAAATGATCAATACACGCACAAGGTGTGCATGTAAAGATGCCAAAACAGCAAACTTTGCTGCAAGCACCGGTACAAGCCTCTATAATATGACATACCACAACTAATACATATAGTGATATAGGTAACAAAATATCAGAAGAGCGATGCTATAAAAAAGCCTGACACCACCTAATATTGTTAAAGATACAAAAACTCCAATGTTTACATTCACAAGTTGATCCAGAAAAGCCACCACTCCTAGTTGAAATAAACCAGAATTTCCAAAACACAAAAACAGAAACTTTTAAAGTTAAAAGTAATTTAATGAAACAGTATCCATGTGTGCAATAATTTCAAGTCGTTGACAATAAAGATTGAGCATATACCCTAAACATGTTAGATTTGTTCATAAGCAAATGATAGAGGATATACTGAAATGGGATTTTGAAAGGGGAGTAGATTGTCTCAAGTGACGGAAGAATGCAGTGGAATCGCACTCACACATTTTCATCCACTTGAATTGGTCAAAATCATTAAATAGTTATATTGTAAGGTAAAGATTTACACCGGTAAAGTTTACATCCTCACCATTGAGTGGTGACAATGGTCTTCGCAGCAGCCTATCATTGTCACCACTCACCACACCACATCCCTAGTAATAGGAAGAACTTTCAATAAAATTCGGTTTTTATTTTATATTTTTAGTAGGAAATCAAATTCAAATTTTAATATATCAACAATGATATTTGGACATATCATATTTTCAAACACTTATTTAACACACAATTTTCTCTCTTTTCATCGCATCACCGATTATCATATCTACCACGTTACTCTTTTTTTATCTTTCTCTCGCAAAGATGTATAGACTTATTATACGGTGTCTACAACATATTTTCCCTTACATATTTGGGATTGCAAGGCTTAATTTTTGGAGGGTTCGAGTGGTCGAACAAATGCTCCTGTTGTCATTACCTGGGCTGTCTTGTCTCTGATCAAATCCATCTAGTTATGTGATTTGGACGACAAAAATTCGTTTTAGAAGTGAACCATTTGAGTTGATAACGTCATTCATAGAAATGGTAGAAAATAGTATCAATACCACAAATCTTTCTGACTTTTTCCTTACACCACAAAGCTAGTGTCATAACAACTCACGTCAACTAGTTTCAAATTACCGCAATTCCGCAAAAGAAGATTACGTTTATGAAATTGTGAAGGAATCACATGCAGAAAATAAATAGATATGCTCAGTTTTCAATTTCTTTTCCCTAAAAAAAATTGAAAGTAGAGCTAATTATTTAGTAACAATTTTCTTTCATAAGTTTATAATATTATTTTATGAGGTTATAGTGATGTTTTAGATGTTACTTCTACGTTTTTGATAACATTTGAGCTTATAGTCTTAAGTATATCATATTTTATCTCATTTTTATCATTACTAATAAGAAAAAATTACTATAAAATTATTAAACAATTTTGCTTATTTATAATAATCTAAAGTAACACTTAATATAGAAAGACATAGTATGTTTTTTTTGTTGGAAACCGGGTATCTCCCTCCACGCACGCAACTGCAGAGACTAATGCATGCTTAAGGTTGGATTCAAACTCAGGACATTGATTAAGTTAGAAGAAACCTGTGCAATTTCATTTAAACGCTCTTAGGTAATTAAGAGGGAGTCTGTTTGTTACAACTTTTACGTGAAAAATATAATTTTTTAACAAAATAATCAATTTTAGATGTTTTTATCTATTTGCTATAAGTTTTTAAAAATATATTAATTTGAAGAAAAAAGAAATCTATTTCTCAAAAAAAAAAAAAAAACTAAAAATTATTCCCAATGAGAGTATGTTTTCAACAACTTCTCAATAATTTTTTTTGTTCATAATTGATTTAAAAAAAGGTTTTGATTATGGTAAACACACACAAGAACAACTTCTATTTTTCTTTTAATTATCTAAAAATCAATCTCTAAATTATTAGATATCAAAATTAATTTTTATTTATAATTTGTAACAAATTAAATAGGCTAATCAATATTCAAAACAACTTTTGCATCCACCCCAAATGGTAGAGCTTTGGATTTATATGTGCCACTATACCATAGAGAAGATAGAAGATCCTCCACTAATATTCCCACAAATGAAAAATCACATCCTTCAATTCCTAGACACACTTTTTCTTTTTCTTTAGGAGTGGGGTGAATGGAGACCTCTTTATCTGAGCCATGATAGAAACCGGAATCTCTCTTATTACATACACTCCCAATATCTCTCTTCTTTTGTATTCTTCAAGCTTCCCTTCCCTATGGTTTTCTCTAACACGTCATTTTCAGTCCTTCCATGGATCCTTAATGGTTAAGTATATTGATTTATTTTGTCAAATAATATATATTGATTTATGTGATGTATATATGATACTTTTTATTCATTCAATTCGTGCATGCATCTGTGTTTTTACAACTCATTTAATTAACAAAACTATAATATAAATAAATCTTTTTTTTTTTAATTTGAGGCAAAATATAACATAAATCTTGATATTTAATTTTACACTTTTAAGTAATTAAGTCCCTTTTTACATTTTCTTTTTCATCTTTCCAATTCATTTTTCATCATTATATACCGTAAAAAAACCACTTTTTCATCTATTTTCTCTCTTTTCTTTATCGCCTATCTCTTTCTTTTCACTCGTCTGCCAACTCTTTATTTATATAAAAATTTCATCACCTTTACAATACCTTTAAAAATTCGCAATTCCATTAATGATTAGCTTCGATTCTAGAATCGTAAAGGAAACTATATAGACGAGATATATTTAATTTATTATGACATGAGTGGATTGAAATAACCTATTTTTTCCTTGCCTTGCATACTCTCCAAATTTAAAACTAATAATTTGAACTAAAACACAACAACAACTGAGAGAGATAAATATTCTTAATTTTATTTAAAAAAAAAAGAGAAAAATCATAAGAAAAAGAACAAACATCAAAACCAGTAAAGGTATTTATTTTTTTGTTGTAACTTTTTGAATGTTTTTTCAAATATAATCTTATGAAAATTTTTGAGACACTAAAAGTACTTATTAATATTAACAAGACAAACATTTTAAATAAGTATAGTAAAATAAATTATTTACGTAGTAAACACATTTAAAAAGTCGTAACTTTTATTTTTATAAACAACTTCGAAAAATTAAAATTTGTTTTTTCTATAATTAAGACGAGTGGTAATATATGTTGGAAAATTCTATGGTGAAGTCATGAGAATAATTTTTCTGATTAAGTTAATACTATAGCATCAAAAGTTCAGTCTCCATAATATCATCAATTCATCAGATTAACAAGAATACACATTTTATCCTACCTTGTTTTAAGTGTTAAGTGTAACACTTAAAACTATCACATGATGCCAACGATAAAATAGTACATGTAAGTCTAAAATGTTGCAAGCATCACTAGATGAATTACTATTGATCATTAATCAATAATCAACAATTTAAAAATGAATCAATCATTAAGATTAAGATTAACTTTTTCAAAAAAGTCAATTTCATGATTGCACCGTAGAAGCTCCCTAATATGTTTATAGAAGTGTCGTTGTTTTAATACGGGAAGAATATGTAAAAGATAGATTTCAGTCCCACAACACACATATGTGTGATTTTTGAGGTTCAAACAAACAAGAATCGGACCATGGAATAATCGATCGATCGATCATAGCAACAAGTGTGCTTTTGACCAGCCTTTCAATTAACTGATCTTGCAAGAATCATGAATGAGGTGATGCCAAATGGTAGTAAAGGAGTGTAGGAGACATTTATGGCCAACATTTTCCTAAATTGGGTTAACGATTTTAAATTGAGATTGAAAGTCGCTGTTAATCTCAAAATCTTTTATATCATGTCGGAAATATAAAACAAAATGATAGATAAATGACATTATAGCTAATCCTTATTTATTAATTTTGTTAGGTCAGCAGTAATTTAACCTAATTTTTTTACTCATTTGCTGTATTAGGTTAGCACTAATTTAACCTAACAAATTTCATCTAAAACAATGCATCGCGCAAATTTCATTCTCATCCTCTTGCCTTTTGTTTTTTGCTATCCTCTTGCCTTTTTTTTTTACAATATTTTGTACATACTTATTTATTAATTTTGTTAGGTTGCAACAATTTATCATTATTTATTAATTTTGTTAGGTCTGCAGCAATTTAACCTAATATTTTTCCGCTCATTTGCTGTATTAGGTTAACAGTGATTTAACCTAACAAATTCCATCTAAAAAATGCATCGCACCAATTTCATTCCTATCCTCTTGCCTTCACTTACTAGAAAAATCCATCGCACCAATTTCATGCCTTTTTTTGACAATATTTTGTAGACTTTTTTTTTTCTTCGATGTAATGGATCTTATTGCAATATATTATCTTCTCCATTGTTTATGACCCGGGTGATAGCACGGGTAAAAGTTCCAGTGAGGTTTAATCTTTCTTTCTTTCTTTCAAAAAAAGCTAATGAGGTTTAAGAAGAAAGATCGTTATTTTACCAAAAGATTCTTATTAAAAATTTCAAAATACAAAACTTAAAATCATCCCAAGAGAGCCTTGGGTCGTGATATCTTTTGATTTTTTTAATCCTCTGGTTTTCAAGAGAACGACCCTTGATAATTTGAAATTCGGCCACAAAGTTCTAACAAAGAATTGTTTAATACAGAAATCAACTGATCCAGCAATGAAAAAAGTTGTTATTCTTTTTGGTAGATAATAAAGTATTGATCTTAAGTTATTGAGCTTTTATATTAGTAAGTCAGAGTATAATTAGGTTTTATTATATATTTCCTTATAATCTTTTGTAATGTTAAGTTGTTGATGTTCTATGAAACTCTAGCCTCCGTTGTTCTCATTCTCTCTTTCTTTATTTTGTATTTGTATTATTAACATAGTATCAGAGTCGTCTAATGATTGCAATATGGAAATTGGAAACAGACTCACACTAGACATGAGAGTGAGTATTGAAGTTGGTTTTGAAGTTGTCTGTATTTTGTTATTTGTCTTACACTGCTCAGGTTCTCGGATAGCATATCAGATAATGGATATAGCAATAGTGGCATCTCTTATAAGTTATAACCGTATTTATAGGATATATATGCTAACTAGCTATTTTTTTGAGGGATATACTAACTATCTATTGTTAGTTTACACCGCCAGTGCTTTAGTTAACGCTTGAATTGTTTTATTTAGCTGTTGAAGAATATATACAAGAACAAGAGAGGAAAACTAATAATAGAAAACAAAAATCTTACACATATACGAGAGCTAGCATTGGATCCTTTACTAGAGTGTATACGAGGATTCGAGATAGAGTAATTGTATACGCCATACGTCTTTTTCCTTAACGTTATACTATATGATTACAATCCAAAAAAAACTGCATAAACAAATTAAGATGATTCTGTAAAGTTGATTATCAAACGCATTATAATTAAGTAATGATGACAAGTGTGATCCATATGCTACATGCATAAAAAAGTATATACACATCGTGTTACGTTTCGAATAGCAAATTGGCATAAAGATACTTTATTTTTTAGGTGGCCAGCCAAACTTTCTGTTAAAGTTGCCATTCCATTAGTAATCTTAGCCGAAAGAAAGAAGGAAAAAAAAAAGTTCAACATTATTAACAATAATGGAGGTGCTGTAGATATAAAGATACGTGTAGTGTCTTTGTGAGTATGTAAATGAATTAAAAATATTAATGCACTCGAACATATTCTTTCTACATTTATAGAAAATTAGATATTTAAACTACGCGTGGGCCCACTTACTTATTAATTTAACGATAAAAATAACTCATGCAAATATACCGTCTAATATAAGGTCAACGTAAGAAATCGTCTCGTGTTACAAATCATTCCACGTCATTTCTAGGACTTGCCAAGGAGCTTTTATGGTCCACAAAACCACTTGAAATTTTTTAGGGTTTTAAAAGTGATTTCGAGAACTACAAAATAGATAGTTAGTGTTATTTTAGTCGATCATTTGTTTTTCTTCAAATTCTTGTTAATAAAAAATACAATCTTTCATGGTTTTTATTGGAGTATTGGTTGGTCGAAAGTGTTATATGCAGAGATTCAAACTCTCTTAATTGACATTAAATTGTATTGGCAAATTATTTTTTTAAAAAAAATTTGTTCTCTGATTTTTTTTCAAGTGGTCAAGTTGGTGACTATGAGAACACATCGATATCACAATTATGCTAATATGATGGAGATTATCAAAGATTACATGAAGAAGGATTGAAATTTTGTTTTGAAACATGCTCTTCGTGAAGGAAATGCTTATGTGAATATCCTTGCAAAGATGAGAACTAACTGTGTAGTCCCTTTGATCATGCTTAATGAATTTTTTCCTGATCTATCTTTAGCGCTTCTAACGGACGCCCAAGAAATGTTTAGGAAAGTTTACAAAAGTTGATCAAAACCTCTCGCTCTCTTCAATATTAGCAGTATGCCTAAAAAATCAAATTACCAAAAGATGGTAAAAGTCATATTGAAAAATTGTTTAGTGTTACAAGAAGGGGACTATTTTGGTTGTTTAATTTCTTGTGAAACCAGACTATATGTTTTAATTAAAAAGTGTAAAAGTTAAATGATTGTTTTAAAAGTGTGTGTGTCATAATGTCATGTATACATGGTTAAACATGTCTTCTCCTTTCTTCACTCAGGAAAAAAAAAGACACGACAAAAGTGGCTTCACGTTGAAGTTGAACACGACAACATTGATCATAAAATTATTAATGATCATTTTTCTCACATATATAATTAGTTTCTTTTCAAATATTTTTAGCTCAAAATAAGTTACCAAATTCCTAACCAAAAATTTTAAAAATAACACAACCAATTTTTTTTTTTTCAGGGAGCACAACCAAATTTTATTGGATGTTATTTTCTTTTATTTGGTTAGTAATTAGTTAATTTCTTTACTATTTTCATGTCTGATTTTTACGTTACTATTAATTTTTAGTATACTATTAATATAAGGGTGCCGCTAACCGGTGCCCCCGGAGCACTGGTTAAGAAGTAATAAATGAATATATTACATTTATTTTACCTTAATTAAAGTGACAAATAAGTCAATTAATTAAAATAAAAGAGAATTGTATTTAATACTATATCAAATTTCCTTTCCTTTATTTTTCTTGTGATCTTAGTTTTGGTAATTTTTTTCACGTGGATTTTACTTCCTTATCCTATTAAAAATATGATTTCCTTTCCTTTAAATAAGTCAACTAATTAAAATAAAAGAGAGTTGTATTATTTTCATTTCTTAACAATTATTTTTGTTTTCACATGGATTTTACTCAAATGAATTTTCTTTATTCCGTAAATTTTATATGAATCATTTTTTTCTTTCGAACCTCCGTGAATTTTTTATGAGTCGTTTAAAAAAAAAAGGATTCAATGCTTGTATCACAAAATAGGAAATTTGACAACATATTGAATGCACATTTTCCTTATTTTAATTAGTTGATTTATTTCTCACTTTAATAGAGGTAAAACAAGTGGGATTAATTCATTGATTGCATGTTTATTTTTTTCTCCTTAACTAGTGCCCCGGGGGCACGGAATAACATTGCCCTTAATATAAATATGTTATTAGACATTAGAAAAAACTAATTGCAACCGATAAAACCAAATCACATTATTTGGAAGAAATTGTCAAAACTAATTAGATTGCATTTTATTTTAATATATGGAGCAAATAATTCTTTTACTTGAAAACCAATAGAAACATATTTCAGTCTAGTGGGTTAGAGTAGACTTTTCTAATATGGGAACAAAGTTTAAATTCAGAGTCAAAAGTTTAATTTAGTTAGCAGAGATAATATATAATATATGTAAAGTTTGAGGTTTCAACCGCATACACCACCAAAAAAAAAAGTTAGAATTGAGGGATTGAAAGAGGTAGTTACAACTCACATGTAGTATATGTCAATGGTTCGAATAAAATTGCCTCCATTAGAAAGAAAAACACTTTGGTGACTAATGTGCAAAATAGTGATAGAATAGAACATGCATGGCACCCACCATTCACATGTTTTATCCCTACACATACATGGCATGGCATGGCAATAGAGATATTAAAAGCGACCCACAAGACAGCCTTTACATGCACACACGCAAAGATAAAAAGGCAACGATCATGGCAATCAAAAAGCCCCTCTCACTCTCTTCACTTTCACAAACTAAAGCAACGAACGAGAGCAATTCTCATCACAGCAAAGGCATTATCATAACAATAACATCTTTTCTCATTTTCTTACCTTTCTCCTATAGCCAGCAATGAGAGTTCCTCCTCCTGCAGTTTCCTCCTCGTCGTCGTCACCACAACCAAAACTCACCACCACTCAAAACATCGTCGTTAACGTCCCAACTCCCAACCCAACACCAACACCGACAACCACCACGTTGTGCTACGAACCGAGGTCCGTTCTCGAGCTTTGTCGTAGCCCTAGCCCAGAAAAGAAACCATCTCAACAAGAACAAGAACATAATCCAGAAGTGGAACAAGAGGATCATGCTTCCTTGCCAAATTTGGATTGGTGGGATTCCATCATGAAAGATTTAGGTTTACAAGACGACTCTTCAACTCCCATAATACCCCTCTTGAAAAACACCAATAATACCTCAGAAATTTACCCTAACCCTTCTCAAGATCAATTTGATCAAACTCAAGACTTCACTTCTCTGTCAGATATTTACTCTAATAACCAAAACCTGGCTTATAATTACCCTAACACAAACACTAATCTGGATCATTTAGTTAATGATTTCAATAATAACCAACCAAACAACAACACCAATAGCAACTGGGATTTCATTGAAGAGCTTATTCGTGCCGCTGATTGTTTCGATAACAATCATCTTCAACTAGCTCAAGCAATATTAGAGCGGCTGAATCAACGGCTACGATCTCCAACCGGTAAACCATTACACCGTGCCGCGTTTCATTTCAAAGACGCACTTCAATCTCTTCTCTCCGGTTCAAACCGGACTAATCCACCGAGACTTTCATCCATGGTGGAGATTGTTCAAACCATAAGAACCTTCAAGGCCTTTTCTGGAATTTCACCTATTCCAATGTTTTCTATTTTCACAACGAACCAAGCGTTACTCGAAGCGTTGCATGGATCGTTATACATGCACGTTGTTGATTTTGAAATTGGTCTTGGAATTCAATACGCTTCTCTTATGAAAGAGATTGCTGAAAAAGCTGTTAACGGTTCGCCGTTGCTTCGTATCACCGCCGTCGTGCCGGAGGAGTATGCCGTTGAAAGCAGGTTGATTCGTGAGAATCTGAATCAGTTCGCGCATGACCTTGGAATTCGTGTTCAGGTTGATTTTGTGCCGTTGAGGACTTTTGAAACGGTGTCGTTTAAGGCGGTTAGATTCGTCGACGGTGAGAAAACTGCGATTCTGTTAACGCCGGCGATATTCTGTCGACTTGGTTCCGAAGGTACGGCGGCGTTTCTTTCGGATGTGAGGAGGATAACTCCTGGTGTGGTGGTTTTCGTTGACGGTGAAGGATGGACGGAGGCTGCAGCAGCGGCGTCTTTTCGTCGTGGTGTTGTGAATAGTTTGGAGTTTTACTCGATGATGCTGGAGTCATTGGATGCGTCGGTGGCGGCGGGAGGAGGGGGAGAGTGGGCAAGGAGGATCGAGATGCTTTTGCTCCGGCCGAAGATAATAGCGGCGGTGGAAGCTGCCGGAAGAAGAACGACGCCGTGGAGAGAGGCGTTTTACGGCGCCGGAATGAGGCCGGTGCAGTTGAGTCAGTTTGCGGATTTTCAAGCGGAGTGTTTGCTTGCGAAGGTACAAATCAGAGGCTTCCACGTGGCGAAACGACAAGCTGAGTTGGTGCTTTTCTGGCATGAGAGGGCCATGGTTGCCACGTCAGCTTGGCGGTGTTAGAAGAAGAAGAAAGAAGCATGTAGAAAATCGAAAAACAAAGAAATTTATAAGATGTGAAGCTCACATTAGCAAGAATGTAATTTTAATTTAACTTTAATTTAGTTTTTTTTTTTTTAATTATGTTAAACTAAAGATACTAAAAGGAAAAAAAAAAAGCTGGGAAATGAGAAATACAAAGGCTTGTATTTTTTCCAGATCATTTTGTTTTTGTGTAATATAGGTGATAAATTAGGGGGAGGGTGTGTCTATCTAATTTATTAGAGAAGAAAAAGGAGCTATGTAAGGTGTATTTTGCTGTAAAAGTGAGAGATTAAATAGCTCAATATCTGTAATCTAATTGACCCCGTTGGTATTTTGATGTTTAATTGTTTGGGAAAATAAATGGTTCTATAACTTTGTCTGTGTGGTGTTTCTTTATGTAAAAGTGAGAGCTTACAATTTAAAATCATATGTTGTTTGGCTTTGAGGATATTTTATGTGAAATTCTAAATTTAAATCCGAGTCATCGTATTTTTCCTTTTCGTACATGTTTATTCGAGTATGTGTTTGCAATTAGGCCGTTAACAAAATAAATTAAAAAATTAAAACCTTAGTTATATATTAATTTTATTCCAAAAGAAACATATGTTATGTAGACATATTCAGAATGGAATATCAGTTTATTCAGTTCTTAGTCCATTTGGCTAATCATGTTTTCTCCTAATCCAAAAGGTTTCTCAATTTTGATACTTGTATGCAATATGCTCTCAAATCCAACTGCCAGGGTAGTTAGTTATACGTGACATGATCAAATGAAGATCTATATATTTCATATTTCTAAAGAACATTCCTTGCCCTATCATGTGTGTACTCAGGCATCTGCAAAATTGAAAGAAAAAGAAACAGCACCAACAATTTGTCTTAGTAGCTTGATAGTTCTATGTTTTCTAATTATGTAAGCAGCATCAGTTTCAGAATTATTACCACCATAGTGCAACACAAGTGAAAAATATTTGGATCACTTCATTATTTGGTCAATCTTTAACCGATGTGTATGTATGCATAAGCATATATTAAAACATCAAGCTTTTAAATGGATCTCAATTACAAATGGTGTAAATTTTTGTTATTTGAACGAATGAAATATTTTATCTTTGAAAAAATATAATATCCAGACATGTAAAAGGATGCAAAAAGAAGAAGAAGAAAAAAAGATGCTTTAGATTAATTTGAAAAGCTGTATCATCGCCACTTCTCAACTATCCATGAACAAATGTGAAATTTAAAAACTGACTTCATAAAAACTCAGTGAGATCTACCCTACTTGATCAACAAATAGAATGAAAAAATGATTCCAAAATCTACACAGAATATGTTTGAATTGGTAACATATGATAGAATGAAATGGAATGAAATAATATAGTTAGTTTAAAAAAACAAAACAAAAGATGTTATCCTATTTTATTCCATTCCACACTATACAGTCAATCCAAACATGCCCTGCCGTAGTGAAAATCGAAAAATTGGAAAGTTGAAGCTAGATTCTCAACATCATTTGCAAAACTAAATAGAAGTGCTTCAGTGGCCTACATATTCTATTCTCCAGCATAGGTACAAATTATAACAAATTTAAGTGTAAAACTGTAAATTATAAGGGCAATTACAGTTGAAGATTAATGGTATAAAATTAGTAAAACAATGGAAAAAAAAACATTATATCCTATTCTCAATTAAGAGACCAGTCCACTGATTTGAAAAGTCCAGCCGCAGAACTGTCTTAATCAAAGAGTCAATCAATTTTTGCTATTGCCGCCATAGCCGACACTGAGGAACTGTTGTTTGTTTCATTCAAGGTTAGCAACTACTTCAGGCCCACACAACCGTTCCAAGTCTTCCTGTTT
This sequence comes from Medicago truncatula, assembly GCF_003473485.1. Lineage (NCBI taxonomy): Eukaryota > Viridiplantae > Streptophyta > Magnoliopsida > Fabales > Fabaceae > Medicago > Medicago truncatula. The sequence continues at coordinate 35,678,858 of NC_053049.1, forward strand.
ACAACAATTTTTTTCAGATAATTCAATTTTAGGTTGTGAGTTGTAATATATATGACAAGGCAACCAACTATATAGCACCGAGCCACAGACACTTCAGATTGAATGTGTGTCCAATGTGTGACACACACCGGCACATGTGGTGAGTGGTTATGTTCAATTATTTCATTGTATCAAATTATTACCAATGTCAATGTGTGAGTGTCATGTCCGTGTCGGGGCTTTGTAGACAACCAGTAAATTTAAGGCAAAATGGTAAGAGAAACCTACCTTAATAGAATCGTTTTCAGATGTAAGCTTCTCACACTCTTCAGAAAGTTTCTGAAGCTCTTCTCTGAGAGTTCGATTCTCACCTCCCAGCGCCTCCACCCTCTTTTGTAGTTCTTCACACTCGGCCTAGTTGGTACAAGAAAAGCAAAACACATTATTTTTTACTGAAATAAAATGGTAGTATGAATGGTAGAATGGAGAAAACACAACCTTTTTTAACTAAGTCATGTTGGCTACATAGTTTAGGTATCAAATAACCTCAGGATTATAAACTTTTTCTAATCACAAACCATTTAAATCTAAAGCCTTATTTAAAAGTTTGACCTAGTTTCCTCTTGGACAGCTACAGGGGAACTGGTTGCGATTTGATCAACCCAGATCCTATATAGGTTATTGACATCTAACTAGTCCAACCAAACCTCAGTTGTTGGATCAATGTTGCAGTTCAATACAGCAACTGGGATTTTCCTGGTCTAGTTGGACGGCTATAAAGGATCTGGGTTAATATCTGACCTACTGTCCTTATTAGGTCTTTTATATATCTTTTTTACACATTCCTAAACAAAATATAAAAATATATCTGAATTTAATAATAGCTCATACTTGGCGAAAATTTAAATAGTTAATGGACCACTAAAAGGCTCGGTGTCCTGTTCAAGGGAGCACCAAGTATGAATCCGAAACTTACCTGCTTGCGTAGTCTTGACCTCCTGGCTGACTCTCGATTAGACTGTTTTCTCTTCTGTCTTTTCAACTCACGATCATCCTATCAAGATCAGACACATTAGGAGATTGAAGGGAGTAATACAAAGGTAATGAAAAGCAAATGATATCAACAAAAAAAATTATTTTTTCAGATTAATTGCCATATAAGCACAAAGATGGAAAATGTTGACCGCCAAAAGCAATACGAGAACAAAATATTTTTTACAAAAACAACTATGTGACCCATACATACTTGTTGCATCCACTGTTCACCAAGTGCACCAGCTCCAGGAGCACCAGGTTGATTGTGTCTCATTTTGGCGGCTTCAGCACCAGCAGAAGATGCATTCCATAAGTCCATTCCAATATTAAGATTAGTTGCAGGTATCGAGACAACAGGATTTCCAGGAACAGATGATTGAGAAATGGGTCCAGTAGTATTGTTCTGCGCGTTGGCTCCTGAATTTCATGGAAACACTAACCTGTTTCAGCCACAGCGAAAAAAAAGATACTTACGGTTGCAGGTAGGTGATACATACCATCAACAAGCATGAGGTCAAAGCTTCCCTTCTTGTTTCTAGCTGATTCCTACCAAGATAGAAGTCATTAGACCAAAAATTCATACAGAAAACTGGTCATTATGTTTGTAATTTGATCAATTCAATTTAGACTTTTGTTGTGAAAAAAAGACACAGACTCATATTGAAGGTGTGTCCAGTGTATCACAAGTGTCGCCGACACGACACTGATAAATGCATTTACATTCAATTACACAATTTTTTTCTCAAATTATTACCGGTGTGGATGTGTGTGTTTCAGGTTGTTATTTACTAAAAGCAAATAAGAGCACATGTAACGATGGTAATCTGTCATATACCTGTTGGTTTTCATCGCTAGCATTAGATGAACCCTCTGAACCACTGTCACCACTGTTTAACGATATAAAATTCATATTAAGAATAAATATTGAAGAGGAAAAATCTCAAAACGATCTCAAATAAACAAGAGGTTTGCCAAACCTATGTGAAAAGCCATCATTGCCTGAACCTGATCCTGCCTTTCCACCCTCTCCTGCTTTGGCGCTTGTATTTGCAGAAGTGCCCTTCGGTTTTTTAGATGAATCCTTATCCTTTCCATCAGGTCCCTTCCCTTCAAACTCTGTAGTTTGGTGCATAGCACTTGGAGTCTAGCAAAATGATAAAAATAAGGAAACTAAACGAACAAAAGAAAACAAGTACTACGAATTATATGCCAAATTTTGATAAATGTGGCAAAAAAGTTGCCTGGAAAAATGTTAATACATCATGTATAAGCAGATGGAAAAATCACATTTTTCTGCCGAGGCGGTGAACATATTAGAGAATGACAAAGTAACTAACCACTACCATGCTAGGATGAGCATAGATATTCCCAGGAGGGAACATTGCAGGATACGGAACTGGAGTCCCGTATGGTGCCATCATAGGATGCTGAAGAAATCAACAAAATTGTGCATGAGAAGATTATCAGACAGAGTATAATAATTGCATACATCTCAAATGATGGACACCATTTACCTGGCCTCCCCACATATAAGGATGCGGGGTTGGTGAAGCCACAGTTGAGGCATAATAGGGAGGCGGAGCGGCTCCAGGATTATAGTAGGCCTAAATAAGAAGCTAATCATCAGTTACATAATAGGGACTGTTTGAATTGACTTATTTGAGCTTGACTAAAGCACTTGTGTGACTGTTTGGGAGAGGTTATAGAATCAGCAAGCCATGTTCAGCTTATTTTTATAAGCTCTCCGGAATAGCTTATAAAAATAGCTTATAGTTTATATGAAAACAGTTCGACTTTATTTTATCTTTCATTATAGAAATAGCTTATTTATAGACACTTGTATGATAAATGCTTATGCTAGAAACACTAATTATGCTGTTTATCCAAACAGGATTTAATTTGTCTGCAGAAGTGCTTAGAAGTAAAAGTGTGATGAAAAAAATCTATCATATGTTCCATTACCTGCATGGAGGTTGACCAATCTGGATATGATGGTTGTACTGTTGGTGTTGGTACTTCCTGTTAGTGCAAACCGAAATGATAAGGAAACATATATGAGGGAGAACAAGCAGAAGAAAATCGTATACGAAGATATTAGGTAAGAACCTGAGTTGATGAAGATGTTTTAGAAGGTTTAGTTGTGCTATCCTCCTTAGTCCCCATAAAAATCAGCTCAGAAACACTGCCCTTTCGGTGCACCAAACAAAAAGACCAATGATCAAGTATTGATATCTATGGAGGTCGTCTTAAGATCAACTTGAACAGCTACTCGGTGTAAGAAATCACATACGGAATACTGAAATGCAAATCACATGTCATTATAAACACTCAAATCAAATAGTAGCACCTATCAAATCTAATGCAAAATTATAAACTAAATGGTTCTTAGATACATAATCTTTTAACTACAAACTTTGTAGAGGAAGCACAATTTCGCAATTCAAGAAACAAATCTTACTAATTTTGATTATAGTCCAAAAACGACTTCAAATACCGAGTCGTTAACGTATAAATGTTGTGCTCAACCATAAGATATATCCTCGTATACAATACAGAGGATGATTTCCATTCATCTCCCACTAAAGGAAGACAAATAACAATATTCAAATTTTTGTCAGAGTTACAAATGTCAATAAGTATTTTTCTGTTATGCATTGCATGCAACAATGGTTGTTTATATTATCATAAACTCAAACATGCAATTTCAGTGATGAGAATCTAGAGTTTTAATATACCATTTCTTTTTTTTTTATGAGTTTAGTATACCATTATTAATTGTTTATCAAAAGACAGTTGTGTTTTAAGGTCAACGGGAGGTTGACCTTGTATTATAGCACCACGAGTATTTGGGACCTCAAAGTGTGCTCCTCTCTAGGTCTCAAGTTCAAATATTCTTGTGCTAACAATTTCTGTGTTGGGCCAGTCCACACATGGACTTGCTCTAGCTTCAATTGGGCCCGCCGCTAGTGGACGATGAGACTGGTCCCCAAATTAGTTGGTACTCGTGCCGGATACCAAGTTTCCAAAAGAAAAATAATTGTTTCGGGTCAATTTAAATATAACCTATACAATTAGAATTCTTTTCTTTGGTATTCTATACCATGCCATCAACTACTAATCTTGTCATTATCTAGATAGCATGACTCTTTGAAAGTACAAATAGAAAACATAGGAAGATTTTCTTCTCACCAATATAATTAAATTGTATCAATCCCCTTATTTTTATCTTCTACACACCTAAAAAATCAAAGCAAAATTTTTTCCTTTGCGTGTAAGTTATTATATTATCCACAGAAGATGCTAACTTTCTATTGTTCTATTTGTTATGTTCTTTCCTCTTTTAGATCAGTGAACCAAACCAACCCAAAATCTACTTCAACCAAATCTTGGTAAAATAGAACCTAAGCAAGTATAATTAAGCACAAGTAATTCCTCCTCCAATTAATTTTCTTTTTTGATTAAGAGAATGCCACAACAACACACCCAAAAGCCAAAAATAAAAAATTACTTTACTCCAAAGCAATAATCACAAACTTAAATAAACTCAAAATTCTCATTTAACTATTATTTTTCCTTTTCTAGCAAACAAATAAAGAAAATTGACTAAGTGACCCAAATAAACCAATATATAAAAAGAAAAGAAAAAAAGAGCATTGGTGTATGTATACTAAAAAGGTATATGTAAAAAGAGAAATACTAATACTAATTAAGCATATGATAAGGTCCAAAAATGGATCTTGCAGAAATTGGTATTAAGAGAAGAGAGAAAATAGGGACTGACCTGTTTTCATGGCGTTAAGAAAAAAGGATGAGGTGGAAGTCCAAGTGGGATGAGACAAACAAAGTCTAAAACACAACACTCTTTCTTAGCTTTGGTTTTGGTTTGTTGTACTTATATTGTGTTGTTTTCTAGTGTTATAGTAGCTACCTAAATTCAAACCAAACACTTCTTGTTTTTGTGTTTAAGGTAAAAATACAATAAATAGTAAATGTTTGTTGTTATTTTTCTACAACCCTTGTGGATTTTGTGTTGTGTTGAGTAGTTATTTATGTGGTTGAAAATTTGAGACTTGAGTTTTGAAAGCAAATATAGGAATAGGAGTGAGAGTGAAGGAAAGAAAAAGTGGGAGGGTAGAGAGAGAGAAGATGAGTTGGATTGGGTTTAGGGATTGTGGGATGACACGTGCGAAGAAGAGGGTTACAGCTGTGGGCTGTCCATGTCTCACTGGATTAGGTTTGGGACAATTTATGTTATAAGATGACTCATCTGACAACTATGTGCATTTCTGGATAACCTTTTTTAATATATTTTTTTTATAACTCATTTGGGTTCATCTGTTGATATTGGTTTGAGATCTGAGAGTATGCTCCTACTCGAGGTTTCAATGTCAATTTGAATAAACTAATTTAATTTGACGCATTACAAACATCGATCACGACATCAAACCTTACAATTCCATTATTCTTATTAATTGAGTTATGACATGTAGAATGAAGGATTGATAAAGTTAACTATTATGTGGTACTCTTTTGGACTTGCATATACATATTTTTGTCTCAAAAATAAGTTATTTCAGCCTTAAAAATTACTAATTCTGGTTTTAGTTATGAAAATCAAAATCATAAATAAAATAAAAATGACTAAAAGTGTCTGTAAAGATAAGAAATGACAATGGATATTCTATGACTAGGGTGCTATAATGCTTATCCCTATTATGCGTTTTTAAAAAATGTTCATATTAAGTTCGTATTTTTGTGGGTATCAACTTTAATAACTATACTCGTATTTATTATCCTCACTTTAACTATGAAAAAACAGTAAAAAAAACATCACAATTGAAATAAAACCATGATCTAATTTTTTTCATATCAACATATAAAATAATACGAATGTAGTAGTATTTAGCCAAATAAAAAACATCCAAAATGTCTCTAAAAAATTGTGCACATGAGGGAGCAGTTACTCTATTAAGCAATTTTAGGTTTAGGTTCCTGCTAAAATAGCTAAATAAATTGATTAATAGTACACAAAAATAAATAAATTATTTATCATATTATATAAATATGTATATACAGGTTACGGGGCTGAACAATATAGTGTCTGATCTGGAAAGCTGAAAGAAACGGAAAATATTCAGTGAAGAGTGCTTACCGCTTGTGTGTCGAGGAACTCATTGATGCTTCTCATCTTCGTCGTCCCGGTAATTGGTCAAGCATTTGGAAACTTAAAGTACCTCCTAAGGTTCGGAATTTGATTTGGAGAATTTGTAGACTGTGTTTATCTACGCGAATTCGACTCCATGATAAAGGAGTACAGTGTCCTACGCAATGTGTGAGTTGTGAATCCAGTCATGAGGATATGGCACACTTATTCTTTGCGTGTTCGTTTGCTATACAAGTATGGCGTTTGTCGGGGCTGTGGTCTGATGTTAGTGCTGCAAATTCGAATGATGATTCCAATATAGGGACTGTTTTTGCACTACTTGATATGCTTACTACAAAACAGAGAGTGGTATTTGCTGCTACGGTGTGGAGCCTTTGGAAACACCGGAACTTAAAGGTTTGGGAGGATGTAACGGAAGTTGCTGCAGTTGTTGTTGACCGTGCGCGTGTGATGATTACTGAGTGGCAGATTGCAAACACCAAAACACCAGCTGAGAGCCGAGCGGCTACAACAGCACCTCCAACGCAGCTGCTCTCAAATTCTGCAGAGGTAAATTCCTCAGATGATGGTTTGGTATTGTGGCAGAAACCGACATCCGGGCGGTACAAGTGTAATGTTGATGCCGTTTTTTCTTCAAATTTCAACCGTACGGGCATTGGTATATGCATTCATGATGAGGAAGGTGCTTTCGTCTTGGCAAAAATGACGAGTTTTCCTTGTTTACATCAGGTTACGGTTGGTGAAGCCATGGGCTTATTTGAAGCTTTCCAATAGCTTAGTGACATGTCGTTAGATAATATCGACTTCGAGCTTGATTCTAAAATTACTTGTGATGCATTCCGCTCCAGTAAAGACGATGTCTCTGAGTTTGGACATGTCATTGCATCTTGTAAAGCTCTCTTTTCCGCCTTCTTCATCAACTCCATGGTAGAGTTCACTAGGCGACAAGCAAATGCAGCAGCTCATTTGCTTGCAAGAGAGACTACATTTCTAGCTAGTCCCGTCATTTATTATCATATCCCTTCTTGTATTGAAACAATTATTATAAATGAAATGCAATGAGTTTTGTTCCCTTAAAAAAAAGTATAGTGTCTTTACCCATGCCCATATCCATTTAAATTTGCAAGTAATTACCTAGATCCAAACTCGAACTCATAAAAATGGTTTTACCTTACCCATTGAGAGTATTTTTCGCATATACTTTTTTTAAAGAAAAATAATTTGAGGGGTTAAAAAAAGTTGCACATACTTATCGAGTCTATGTCTGATTGTCATCTACTCCCTTGGGTCATACTCCCTCTAATCTTATCTATAAAAAAAAGTTGACTTATTAGATTCATTGTGTAATTAATGACTAAAGTTGTACATTAAGAGACTAAAATTGTAAATTAAGATAAAATAGAAGATTAAAGATTGTATGAAAATCAACGGTTTAATGTTATCTTTTTGTGTGTTTTGTTTCGTAACAAAGAAAGTCAAAAAGGTTTTAAAAAAAGAAGTCAAAAAGTGATATCATGTATATGAAATTAATTTTGTCCTATCTAAACTATATATAAAGAAAATAGACTTAAAATACATCAATTTGAGCTGACTTTTTCAATACATATTTTACCTTACATTTAAATTATTTCTTATTTTATTTTAATTAAAAAATTAAATCTCATTAAAATAAGAAATATTTGACTATAATAAGATACATACCTTTCCAATATTTTTATGTTCAATTCTGAATAGCGAATTCGCTTTGCGTTGAAGTTTTTCTTTCCATTTTTATTTTAGAAAAACAAAACGATATTCATTCATTCAAATCGATAGAGTACATTAGATATAAACGTCGCTAAAAACGTAAAGGGTGAATCTACGAACAAACTAACAGCACCAAAGTTAATAGCATAAAACGGCAAAATGTCTAAAAATAATATGATAAAACATAAGTCATCGAAATTCACATGCTTCCGGATCTGCAACGTTGAAGCCCAAATCATTGGTTGAATTTGTAATTGACTGACGCCGATCTTTCAATAGGAACTAAAAGAACACCACGACAAGACGCGAAATCAAACGCTACACAAAAAAAAAAAAAACAAAAAAAAAACTTAATATATGCGAAAATCACTTATTTAAATTGAAAGAAAAGGGAAAAAGATGTAGATGAATGATTCTAAGTCAAAAAAAAGACCTAAAACCACCCATCCTCGATGAACGAAGGAGAAAGAAAGTTTAGAGAGAAATTGAAGTTTGTCTCACAATAAAAAACTAAGGTCGGCTATAAGTTTTTCTTTCCATTTAGAAGTAGCTTTTGATGGATTTTTATACTTAAACCACCGGTAAATATATATATATATATATATATATATATATATATATATATATATATATATATATATATATATATATAAAATTGATGCTAGAGAAAACACATATTTTATTGTTGAACTCATAGCTAATTTCTTACTAAAAGAACATTTCAATTTTTTTGGCACAATTTAGGATCCGTTTACTTTGTAAATATTTTCTACTTTATTTTCAAAAATTTGTATTAATTTTCCTTGTCAACAAGTAGAGTAAGTGACTTTCGACGCGAATGATGTGTTCTTGCGAACAATGAAAATTTCAAAAATTATTTCAAATACTTTAAAAAAAAATGGATCATTTTGAACTAACAGTTTATCTCTTCTACAAAAGTGTCTCATCAAATGAATACATATTTTAGAAAATGAAAACACAATATAAACAAAGCCCCATTTTATTCTTTCAAAAAAAAAAAAAGAGCCCCATTTTGTTGTTTATCAAGAATTACTAATTTTGACTTATCATTCTTCAAGAGTTCTTCCTTCCTTGGAATTAAGTATATAATTCATATCATCAACGTACGAAAATATCCAAAATGCATTTTCCAATAAAGAATTGTTTGTGGAATTATTTCCCTAAAAAAAAATAAAAATTGTTTGTGGAATTATTATAAGTTTGACTAAAGTATAAAAATCAGAAAATAATCCTTCGAGATAATACCGCGTGCACGCGAAAAAATAATAGCATACCATGTACCTAGGAGATTCGTTTAGCTTTTAACTCAATCACACCGTATTGGTAATTGATAGTGGAATTATATATTAACACTAAGAATGCATGACTAAACATTAAATTAATCAATGAAATCAAACCAAAAGGAAAAAAAAAAAAAAACAAACTAATTATAATACCAACAATTCTTTATAGATGATGGATTGAGGCCATATTTTTCCAATTAATTTGTCAATGATTAGCATTCATATATGATATGCTCGGACTTGAAATCTATGGTTTGTGGAGGGTGGTGAGGACTTTGAGTTGACGATCTTTGATCAACATATGCATTATTCTTCGAAGAAGGGATAATGTACTTGCAAACACTCTAACGATCAAGTCAGAATGTGACATATATGCGAGGTATTTATGGTATACAATTATGTACTTGGGAAAAAGCTATGAGTTAACCTTTATAGTGAGGAACTAGGGTTTCTATCCCTTGAAGTCTTACCTAAAGCGTTGTCCTTAGTGGACACATGTGAGCAGATTATGACAAGCTAACCTAGGATATGGATCAAAAGGTCCATATTAGCTTACGTGACCCTAATTCAATGGATTTAGGGTACGTCTATAGCATGGCTCGTCTGTGCATTATGCGAGGATGGACGACTTAGTCTACGAGGAAAGGCCTTGTCCAAGTCCAAAACAAAATCTTGTCTCTTCTTGTGTTTATCTAAAATAAATACATCTCCCTATTAATATGATTCTTTTCACATCTTTTATACTCATTTCAAAATGGCTAACAATGGTGTTTATGGCCCTCTTGTATGCCCGTATTGTTGTAACCAGTTTAGCTCTAAAAAAGAGTTTGACCATCATCATTGTAAGGCACTAAATTACATATTACAAATGGAATCAATAAGAAAAAAGTTGTTGAATTAATGCAACTAACATATGAATTTCAATTTTCACCAAACTTTGAGGGGATGGTGATGGGGTTAGCCCCATCACCCCCATATGCCCATCAACTTAACTCGTTCTCACCGTAAATTTCCCCTAGTTAATAACTTTCAACATATGTTGTTACATTTAGTCCCACCACCACCATCAACTTCTGAGGTTAAATTTTATGAGACCGCGAAATTTGTATCCTCAATGGATATACCTATTGGATCCATCACAACTTATAAAGCAAATGTGGATGCAGGACACAAACCACTATGGCCACAAGCACATATAACACGAACATCTGGGACAAAATAAACAACTTTGTCACTTGAGATAATTTCAGATATCGAGGATCCAACAAAGTTGAACCTAGAGAGTTAAATCTCTAAGGTGTTTTAATAATAGGGCTTCCGGTTGAAAGTGTATTTTGGACATACCTATTAATGTGGGTATTTTATGGGGAATCATTAATTTATGTTTATGTTCTTGTTTTACTTTCGTTAGAGCAAGCTAGCAAAATTGGTCTAATGTCATGGTTGATTTTGTTAAGTACGATATAGCATATGTAATTATATTGTTTGATTTCATATTTTCATTTAATCTTGTTATAGTTTGTTTAGTTACTCAATCTTCAATTTTTGTGTTGTATTTCACAATTGTGAGATACAACATAAAAATTGAAGATTGAGTTATTAAACTAAATACAACAAGAAGAAAATGAGAATATGAAATGAAACACCAAAAATACATAAACTAGATTAGACTTTACACGGTAAACCACGACATTAGATCAAATATTCTAGTTTCCTCTAATAAAAGTAAAAAACAATATAAACATAAATTAAACATGCCCATGAAATATCCAAATTAATAGGTAAATCCAAAATACAATTTCAACTATAAAACCTATTTGTTAAAATACCTTAGAGATTTAACTCTAGGTTCGACTCCATCAGATCCTCAATATCAAAATTTATGTTGGGGAAGAAGCGGATGCTGCAAATGACAAGTTGTTGATATTGTCCCATATGTCAATGTTGGTGTTATATGTACTTGTGGCAAAGGTGGTTCATGTCGTGTGCCTACATTTTCTTTAGAAGTTGGGATGGGTCTGATAGGTATATCTATGGAGAATATAAAGTCCATGGTCTCGTGAAATTTAACCTCGGAAGGTGATAGTGGCGGTGGCGGTGGGACTAACCCCAACAACATCTATTGAAAAGTATTTGGTAGGGGGAATTATGGTGGTGATAATGAGTTAAGTTTATGGATATATGTTGGTGAAAAGAGCAGCTCATATCTTAGTTGAATCATTTCGATCAACGTTTTTCTTACTGATTCCATTTGTAACCTATAATTAAATACCTCATAATGATTGATGGTCAAGCTCTTGTTTAGAGGTAAATTGGTTATAACAATGGAGGAATATGAGAGGGCCATAAGCACCATTGTTGCCCATTTTGAGAATGGATGTATAAGACGTGGAAAAAGAATGAACTTGATAGAGAGAGATATTAATTTTTAGATAAACACAAGAAGAGATAAGATATGAATCGGAAAAATGGTTTGGATTCATATTGATGACAAACTTTCCGTCTTTAACACTGTTATCATTGTAACTAGCCATACTTATGATGTCATCAAAGGCATGATTAGCTAGACAGACCTGCAAAATGAGGTTAGAGTTTGAGAGTGACATTTAGGTAACATATTTGTGGCACTAATAGCTAGCTGTAAGTGCAATTGATGTTGTATTGTTATTACAAAATAGAGAAAAATCTATTTGAGAGATTAACCAATAACTAACATGTGGATAAAAAAATAATGAACCAGAAAGCAAAGCAAGTATATGAGAATAGAATAGGTAAAACATGGGACTCTTTGGGAACATTGTAGGTCAAAACATGCAATTTTAACATTTTGAAAATATTTCATTGAATTATTTTCATAAATAAGTTTGTAGCCATATTGATGCATAATACACAATATTATTTTATACAAATAACAAAAAAAAATACAAAAGGTAAATATTATTTACACATATACATCCTATGAGATAGGAAGAAAAGAAATGGAGTGTAATATATGTAATGCTTGGATTACAACTTTAAGCTCTAGTTCAATAATTTAAAAAATCCAAAAACATATGTATTAGTTTATACTAATAGGGAGATCAATATAATTATGGAATACATCTAAACTTTGGATGACAAATAAATGATAAAAATGAAGTCAATGAAAGTGTGAACCTTATTTGCAGTAGATCGACATCGATTATGAGAAACACAAAATGGAACTGAAACAAAAATCAAAAATATAGATTTACGATATGAATATGAAAAACATATAACATTATTTAAGAAGAAAAAATAAAAAATGAAATTATCATGTTCATCTCAGCAATAAAAAAAATTCCAGTCACAATTAAGATTAGACGTGCTATGATACCAATTGATAGAATTTGTAAAATTAATAGATAAAATTTATTATCCTAGGTTGAAACATAAACAAATCAATAATTTTGATCATAGATAGAGTTTTTGGATTACCTAAATATGCATATGGCAATGATGCAATGACAATTTCCCCTTTTGATATTCTTCAATGTTTTTTTTTTCAATGCTCTTCAATGGTGTAGATCTTGTCGTGTTGGATATAACAAAATAGAGCAAAATCAATGAGAGATTAATCAATATCAATATGGAAGAAATATGAATTTTGGGTGAGGAATGAATGATAATAGTAAAACCAATCAAAGTGTGAAACTTATTTGCAGTACATTAGTATCGATAACGTGAAAAGCAAAATTTTACAAAATCAAAAGGCGAAAAATATAGAACGACGATCTGAATAAGAAAAACAAATAACACGATCAAAGAAGAAAAAATCGAAAACTAAACACCATGAACATCGTGGCCGTAAAAATCATCACAGACATGCTCTACTACCAATCAATTGAATTTATAAACTCAATAGATACAATTTTTTATCCTAATTTGAAACATGATACAATTTTTATCCTAAAATGAAATACGAACAAATCATTAGATAAGATCATATAGATTAGAGGTTTTCGATTACCTGAATATGCATATGACAATGATTTAATGACAATCTCCCCTCTTGATATTATTATGTAATCTTTTCTTCAATGGTCTTCAATGGAAGGGAATGAGATGGACGATGAGTATGTGAAGGAACGTGAGCGGCTAGGGTTCTCAAAACTAGTGTAAAATGTAGCGAATTGTCTTCTTAGTGATAATGTTGCTCTTTTATAGGACAACTTTTGGGCTTTTCTCTTTCCTTTCTTTTTGGGCCACCTTTATCCTTTTGTCATGCAACAATTTAGGCCCAATTTTCACCAATACTGATAGATGAAATATGAATTCTGCTCATTATCCAAATGGTTCCGCTCATTCCAAAGTAAATGTTCAAAATACCGTTAGGTGAGTTAACTCACGCTACCTGAGTTAACTCACACAAAAGAAATAGACTAACGTGACTTAAGTCACGCTCAACACAACAGCCAATTTTTTTTTAACAAGAACACACCAACGATTGAATTGAATGAATTGGAAATAAAGGTTTCTAGAGCATGGAAGAAAGAAACACCGTTGCTGTAGAATTGAATAGCATAACTTTCAATTGTAAACCTTGTTCAATTGAAAGAATCAGAGTTTCTAGCATTAACCTGGTTTCTCTTCTCACTTCCTTGCTGTATAATTGAATAGCATACCCTTCCAATTGAAAGTGAGAAAGAAGCCTTTTGAATTGAAATCTGAATTGGAATTCAAAGGTTTCTTATGAATTGAAATTGGAATTCAAAGGTTTATGTTTAATTGGAATTGGAATTAGAACCTTTAGAATGACGGTTGCTTTTGAATTGAAATTAATTGAATCAAAGGCAAAGGTTTCTGATGAATTGGAATTCAATAGCATGTGAGAAACAAGAGCAGGGTGATTAGATTATCAAAAGCATACAACCGATTCAATAGCATGTGAGGAAGGAAGAAAGGCAGAAAGAAACTGGGTTTGAAGGAGAAATGTTTTTTCTTCCCGGCGTGAGTTAACTCACGCTGCGTGACTTAAGTCACGCTCAAAATACACTAGCGCGCGTGACTTAACACAAGTAGAGATTACAACTAACGCATGTTAACATGCGTAGGGGCATTTTGAACTTTTACTTTGGGAATGAGTGAAACCATTTGGGTAATGAGCAGAATTCATGAAATATTTCCTTTTTAATACTCTACAAGTATGAGGCGTCCCTTCACCAGTTTGTGAGAGCAATTCCTGTAAAAACTTTTCTAGATTTAATATTTTGGTTCAATGCATCCACACATTCAACAAAACCTATATAAGTCCTTCTAAAAACACAAAAGCATCGACTCTATTCTAAAAATGTAAAATATCCTATTTTACCAAAATATCTCTAAAATTAAAAGAATTTCAAACTTAAAGATGCTTTAATCCAAGCTTAGGTTTGCTTAACAATAAACCTTTTGGAGAGTTACCAACATTAAAGGAATAGATCCATCTAGAAGATAAAGCAAACTCGACAACTAAACGTTAGAGTCCAATCTCAAGGAGATAAGGAGATATCAAGTCTATTTAAAAAAAATTAAGTGCCAATGTTGTTGTGTCCATGTTACTATCTATCTGAATCTTTATTATCACTTAACAATTCTTGCTTAATAAAAAAAATTAGTTTAGAAACACTCATGCTTGAATGATACGAATATTGAAGCCTCAAGTGCTTTATTATGTACAAATTTAGATGCATTGAAATTGAGCTCAACTGACAAAATACCGAAACTAATAACATTGTTAGGCCGGATGAAATTGAGCATATCACAAATCTTGATAACATTCGCAAATCTCAGGGAACTCATAGAGCTCCTGGCTATCTTCAAGATTTCCATTGCACCATTGGCAAATCCATGCCTAAATCAAAATCTTAAACACGTACTTCCAATCCTTATTTTTTGTATTATATCATGTCTTATCACTCTATGTTTCCCAATCACAAATTTTTTGTCTTACATATTTCTCATTTATCTGAACCCACTTCATATATACAAGTTGCTAAATTGAAAGATTGGAATATCTACTATGAATACTGAATTGAAGGCACTTACTGACAATGAAACTTGGATTTTGAATGATGTGCCTGATGGTAAAGTACCTATTGGTTGAAGATGGGTTTACAAAATCAAATACCATGCTAATGGCTCCATAGAACAATACAAGGCTTGTTTGGTGTCAAAGGGCTACACTCTGCAAGAATGAGTGAACTATTTTGACACTTTTAGTCATGTAGCAAAACTTACTATTGTGTGTTTGTTGCTTGCATTAGATGCTACACATAATTGGCATCTCCAACAATTGAATGTCAAAAATGCATTTATTCATGGAGACCTTGATAAGGATGTAAGCATGAAGCTTCCTCCTAGTGTTTCATCTTTCAAACCTAATCAAGTTTCTAAATTGCTCAAATCTCTTTAGGGTTTGAAGTAAGCCAACCACCAATGGTTTTCCAAATTATCACTGTTTCTCACCTCAATCAGACCATTCTTTGTTTACTAACAAAATTGTTGATGTGGTTACTGCTTTACCGGTTTATGTTGATGATTTTATTCTCACCGGCACTTTCATCTTAGACATTCAATCCATTAAAGTTCTTCTTGATGACAAATTCAAAATCAAGGATTTAGGAAATTTGAAGTACATTATTGGCTTAGAGGTTTCCAGATCACACAAAGGTATCTTGCTTACTTAAGGGAAATACTTTCATGACATATCAGCTAACATTGGTCTCCTTACTGTCAAGCCTTGCTCCACTCCTTTGCCAAATATTATCATAAACTTGATTCTAATGTTGAGTCTTAAAATGATTCTTCAGCTTATAGAAGACTTGTGGGAAGGCTTCTATATCTTACTACAACCAGACAATATATATGTTTTTTTGTGCAATTCTTAAGAAGCAGACTATTGTCTCTAGGTCTTCCCTAGACACACAGTTTACTTGACATACAAGTCATCATTGATTATACCTTAGCTTAGTCCTAATTAGTATTTGACTCTTAACTACAATTAGTTAAAACTAACTAAGGTTGTTACTGACGGATAGAGTTAGTCAAGGAGTTCTCTCTTACTTTATTTCCATAACTTGTGTGTGTGTACACACACATGTATTTGTACTCTTGTAACTCAATTTACTTCAATATTAATTAACATTTCTTCAATGTTGTTGAAGTTCTCTATAATATATAAGAATGGAATCAACAACAGAGTTAACAAACCATTACATATAGGTGTTGGCCAAACTCGTTGCATTACCTATCAAAATTAGTTTGGGTTGGATAAATATTTTTTTTCCAATTTTTGGAGCATAATTGAGTTGATAGGGACCAGGCATTGAAATATGCATAGAACATATTCGAACCCGTATTTTAATTCCCTGTTTATTCATTTTAAACGGTAAAATTCTAATAATTAGGCTACTAGAGAAAAAATATCTTGTTAAATCAAAACACGAAACCATAGTGTTTTCTAGATTGAAATAGAGAAAATCAAGTGAGCAAAAGTGAGTGAACCTTTGAGCTAAAAATTTCTTGTATCTCTGATTCTTTACCAGAGAAATAGAAAGCTACATCAGTGAGAAAAAAGTAAGAGGTGTTTCTCTGAACCTCGATAAATTTAGTGTTCTTCCTCTTTTCCATTCTTTCGATTCCATTTACTGCTATTGAATGTTGCAGCAACCTGTCACAAGAACTGGTTCAAACTTTAAGAGTAAAGTGTTCTACTTCATTCTTCTATTATCTTATATATACGATCAATCATACAGAAATCTCTATATGATAACCATTCAATTCTTAAAAGTAAAGTTGTTTGGATTCTTTTCTATTGGAAATAAATTTCTTTATCTGCATGTGATATCCATTGAATTCTTTCATCTTATGGAATTCATAATAGACGATCTTTATACTTATTCTTTCTGCACACTCAAATAAACATGGGTTAACATTTAAAGATAAATTGTTTTGTCACAAGTGATTTGCTATCATCAATATTTACTAGTGTTAATCGTTTAGTTGCAACACAAAACAGTTGAATGTGAGTGATTTCTAGAATAATGGATTATACAAGACTCATTGGAAGACTCAAGATCAATTATATGATGCACAAATGCATATAAGAGAGAAAAGTACAGCGTTAGGCGATTAAAAATGATGCTAGGAATTGTGACTCTGTATGTTCTAGTGCTAGGAGCAACACCGTGGGCGCTTAGTGTTCTGGCGCTTGACTAGGCACTAGGTTCCCTGTCTTCGAGCAGTTCAAAACGTTCGGTGCCTATACGGGCATTATGTACGTTTTGGGCGGTCTGAAATTGTGATTTGTGCGATTTTCTCATGTTTTTGTGTTGCAATAGCAGTATTCCCTTCATAGATTTGATTATGATGTTTTGTTTCATTGTTATTACTTAACTCAAAGTGAACCAACACATCTCTTAATTAAAAATCCTTATTTCATATGATTGTAACTCTTGGTGAAAGGTTACTTTTCATGTGTGAAGTGTTGTATCAAAGAAGACAAATTTGCCCATTGTTCTCAGCAAATTCTCTATCATTTTCAATCTCTAAATCATTATCCTTATTTTCTATAATGCATGAGTGAAGTATAGGAAACATTTTTTTGTAAACTAATACCGAAAGATACCCTTAGTGTGCTTGTGCAAACAAAATTAAGGTTTCAAAAGTATTTTGAAGAGGATTCGCTAGTATACTCTCTAGCATCCAATGCGTGTAGATTGGCGGGGGCTAATCAAACTTACATGTTGGTGTGAAAACACACTTTAGAGTTCTAAGTGCAGTGTTCATTTATTTATTTTTTGAAAACTCGGCCGGCCACGTGCAAGGCCCTATTTAAAGTCTAAGAAAAACCCTGTATATACTTGTCCATCAAAATTGACACAAGAGATAATTGAACTTTTGACCTTGAGAAGAAGTACACTTCGAGGTCTCAAACCAACAACTATGCCAATTCAAATTAGTTAATCATTGATTTCTTAATTGTTTAAGTGTTGCAACAATTTTCCCCATAATAACAGTTTTCTAACATTGAATCCATAACCTAGGCTATGAGACAGTTCATCCGTGTTGCAATCATTGGTGTCTCGAGACTGAACTTCACGTGCCATGGCATCTTTATGTAGAAGCTTTGCAAGATTTTGAGTGATTTAAAGTGAATTCTGGTCTAAGCTTGGGATCTTCTTCCCAACAGGACTGCAACAAGGGAAGTAGATCTTTTGGAAAATCATCCACACTTGGTCTTATGTTCTGCAACCATTAGTGAAATTCATCAATATATATTATATAGCACAACAATAATGCTTGTGGTCACAATCACAAATTTAAATCATTTAGACCCATAGAGGCAAAAGTAGATATAGTTTATTTATTTCAATATTAATAAAAAATCATTATTTTTAAACTTTTTTTTGTTTGTGTTAAATCTAAATTATTTGTGGTTGTGACCAAACAATTATTTCTCCTATGAAAATGTGTTTGTATTTGAATGATATATTCAAAATTTATTAATATCGTATGTTAACATAACGAAGGAATAAGATTCTTTACATTCAAATTTCCTATGGTCCTCTGCATCTGCACTATCATTCAAGGTGTTTTTGGTTTTTCTTTATCACCTAAAATATCTTTCTGTTTTCTCTCATATTCAAATTTTCAACTACATTACTTTTTTAAGAAGGCATACTAACCAACTGAAATTGATATCGGAGGAAATGATATCTGAGACTTTGAGAGAAACACACTCCAAAATCCTAAACCAACACCACCTAACTAACCTAAATGGGTTAACTTATGACATATTAAAAATTCTTTTTGGCTTATTTCTATATTAACCTCTCTAAGATAACTTATTAAAACAGCCTATATTATATGAAAATAATTTACTTTTTTAATATTTTGTTATCTAACAGCATTTAAGCATATTTATGAGGAACTTGGCTAGTTAAAAAGTATCGGATTGATTCATAAAAATATCATATTTATTATATCTAATGACGTGAAATAATTAGAATAAAAAATTATGTCAATTAATATACTAGAATCAGCTCTATTTTACAAAATATTATCACTAAAGAAAATATAATTTTTTTTTTAAGAGTGGTGATACGTAGTAAAATTGAATATATAGCAAATTATACTAAAATGGAAAGAACAAGTTTGAAAACAACATCCATATGCTGCACTGAATCCATCCCTTTCTTTAAATGGAATTTGATTTTTTGTCAACCCCCACAAAAGAATGATGCAAAATGAAGTACTTATGTTAAGCTCATTTTGCAGTTTATTGGAGCATCTGTGAAACCATCAATGTTGATAATCACGGAACTTTTGGAAGCTAGTTCACTTTAGAAACACTTAGAGAGTATTTATCTAAGTTTTACTTTTGATATTTCTTAAGCAATGGAATATTTACATGCAAATGACATAATTCACCGTGATCTAAAGCCATGCAATGAATTTTTTATTCGTATATTGTTTAGTTTTAATGTTTCCCATTCATGCATATTTTTTTTATTTGATTTTTTGTCTACTAGGAGATAAAATGTTCATTTTGTTAAAAATAGGGGCGTTCTCAATTCAGTCAAGTTTTTAAGGGTATATATAGCTCAAATATTTTCTTACTTGGTAATTTAAAATCTGCACCTATAGAAATCTGCTTTGTGATCATAGTATTTCTTTTCTCCCTTTGAAAGTAGCTCCTTGCTAAATAACAGGTGCAATATGCTACATACACACAAATTTAAATAAACAAATATGTATAAAGAAGAATTATTTAATTTACATACAATGTCGGTGTAAAGATGTTTGACTTCCCTCCATCCCTAATTATAAAACTATTTTCCAACTATAATTAGGGACGGTAGGAAGTAAAAAATCTTTACACCGACAATGTATATAAATTAAATCATTTTTCTTTATACATATTTATCTATTTAAATGTATGTGTAGCATATGCTTGCACCTATTAATCATACTGCCAAAAGTTTCCACAAAAAAATGTGATATATGAATGTTTAATGCTTCTTTTATATTTGTTCCACTAGTTATTTAGCAAGGAACCACCTTCAAAGGGAAAAAAGATATACTATGATCATAAGGCAGATCTGTATAGTTTTGCATTAGTTTTGTGCTTTTGTACGTGAAAGAGGTGATGTAACTCTGATTAAATTAATTAGGGTGATTCTCAAAATTACTGAGTAGAAAATATTTGAGCTATATAAACTTTTAAAAACTTGACTAAATTGGGAACCGTCCGTATTTTTAACAAAATGAACATTTTATCTCCTAGTAGACAAAAAGTCAAATAAAATAAAAATGCATGAATGATAAACATCAAAACGAAACAATATACTAATAAAAAACAATTATTACCTGGATTTAGATCACGATGAATGATGTCATTTGCATGTAAATATTCCATTGCTTAAGAAATATCAAAAGTAAAACTTATAGATTGTTTCAATTCTAGAGTTCATGGTTTGAGAGTGACAAGAGTGGACGTCTTTGTGACATTGCTAGCTAGCTGCAGGTGCAGATCCTGTTGTGTTGGATATAACAAAATAGAGAAACATCAATTTGAGAGATTAACCAATATCTAACATGTGTATAAGAAAATAATGGATATGGACTCCAAGCTTGATTTTTTGTGAAATTCAATTGGACATCAATCATATTAATCGCAGTCAATAATTCTTGAGTCGTTCATACCAAAAAAAAAGAGATTGAATAAACCCATCTAAGTATGTACTAGTTGTATACTAATAATAGGAGGATGAATCTCAATATGGAACAAACTTGAATTTTGGGTGAGGAATAAATGATAATAAAAAACCAATCAAAGTGTGAAACTTATTTGCAGTACATTAGTATCGATTATATGAAACGTAAAATTGAACAAAATCAAAAGGCGGAAAATATAGAGTGACGATCTGAATATGAAAAACAAATAACACGATTGAAGAAGAAAAAAATTGAAAGCTAATACACCATGATCATTGTGACCGTAAAAAATAATCGTAGACAAGCTCTACTACAAATCAATAGAATTTATAAATTCAATAGATCAATTTTTTTATCCTAATTTGAAACATGATACAATTTTTATCCTAAAATGAAAATAGATTAGAGGTTTTCGATTACCTGAATATGCATATGGCAATCTCCCCTTTTGATATTATGTAATCTTTTCTTCAATGGTCTTCAATGGAAGGGAATGAGATGGACGAAATGATGAGTATGTGAAGGAACGTGAGCGGCTAGGGTTCTCAAAACTAGGGTAAAATGTAGCGAAGTGTCTTTTGCCTTAGTGATAATGTTGCCCTTTTATAGGACAACTTTTGGGCTTTTCTCTTTCCTTGCTTTTTGGGCCACCATTATCCTTTTGTCATGTAACAATTTAGGATCAATTTTCACCAATACTGATAGATTATGTAGGAATTCTGCTCTTTATCCAAATGGATTCAATCATTCCCAAAGTAAATATCCGAATTACTTTTCCGTAAGTTAACATGCGTTACGTGAGTTAAGTCACGCTGCGTGAGTTAACTCACGTTGGATACTATTTTCGTTCAAAACCCAGCAGGCAACCACAAAGCTCCATTTTTTCTTTTCCTCCACCTCCAAAAACCCAAAAAGTGCGAATTAAAGTGTTGCAAAAAGATTACATGTTTCGCGTGATGGTTGAAAATAACATTTTACATCTTTACGTCCGATCTGTTGAAGTCTAATATTTATTAACATTTAATATCGTAATTTTCTCGAATTTGTGTCTGTATTATTGAATTTTAATGAATTTGTGTTTATGTAATTTAACGATGAATTTGGGTAATTTGAACCGTTTATGTGAGATTATGTAATTTTAGAAATTTATGGACAAATTTGTGTAATTTGGATCGTTTACATGTCATTAAGTGATTATGGGTGATTACCGGCGAATTTGTGTAATTTGGACCGTTTTGATCGTTTATTGGTGATTACGTGGTTGTGCGAAAAACTATGTTTGTGTAATTTGGATCGATAATGTCGTATTATCTGATAATGTTGTTAAACTGGTGTAATTCGGTTAAGTTATGAATGCGGCGTGACTACGGGTCATTCTAGACTTTTAGAGTTTTCAAAAGTCTGTTCTGTTACTGCACTTTTACACTAGCGTGAGTTAACATGTGTAGGGGTATATCCGTCATTTACTTTGGAAATGAGCAAATCCATTTGAGTAAAGAGCATAATTAGGAATATTTTCTTTTTAATACTCTACGAGGCGTCCCTTCCTTACCAAAAAAAAAAGTATGAGACGTCCCTTGGCATTTTTAAGGTTGATTTCTATGTCCCACTTTAAGCCTGATTTTCACCGATTTGTGAGAGCAATTCTTGCAAAATCTTTTATAAATGCTTTAATTCAAGCTTAGGTGTGCTTAATAATAACCATTTTGGAGAGTTACCAACATCAATGAAATAAACCCTTCTAGGAGATAAAAGCAAACTCGACAACTAATCGTTAGAGTCCAATCCCGAGGAGATAAGGAGATATTAAGTCCATTTAAATTTTTTTAAGTGTCGATCCCGAAAGAGTCATTTACGGGTCGAATTCCCTCTATGTGGGAGCGTGTTGATTCTCAATTTCCCGATAGTCAATCATTACAAATTAAGACATCATTTCCAAAGAGGAAAAGTGCATATGTTGGCAATTCATCGTGCTCACAAACTTCAACTCCTATTATACAACCATTTTCAAATTTACCATACATATTTTCTACTTGGTCTCTATCTTTGTAAGTCGCTCTCAAATTAGTCCCCAACCCTATTAATATTTCAAACTAGTCTTTGTCAAAAGTTTCTCAATTAGGTCCCTCGTCATGTGACAAAAACATAAAGACAGGGATCTAATTGAGAAACTTTTGACAAACAGAGAGACTAATTTAAAATATTAATAAAGTCGAGAATAGTTTACAAAAATAGAACCAATTTGATGGTTTACTATAAAATTTATCAATTATTTCTAATTTTGAATCTTTAACAAGTGTCATATTTTTTATAATTAGAAATAGTAAGAGGGTGGGTTTCAATTTTAAATTCTTAACAAATTCTCTATTTGTTAGCATAACCCTTTATTCAGAAACATTGAAGAAAAACACAGTTGTTACAATCATACATAACATGGTGGGTTCCATATTTTGTTATAATTAGACATGTGATATATTTGAAGAGGCTAAATGGCTCCACAAATTATTCGCACAAATTTGACGAACCCATAAAACCAAAGGAATATAGATTTTTCAACCACTTGTAATTATTGTTCTTCAAATGTCAGAAAAGCAAATAAAACCACCACTTGTGAATTTCTATTTTGACATAATTAATTATTACAAAGACTCTTCATGGTTGCTTTTGAGAGAATATGAACTGCCTATATTGGTTGAAGCAAAATAGAGAAACCAAGCAAAAATCTTGTAGTGATGTGATAGAGAGGTTGGTGAACACCGTCATGAAAGCCACTAGAGTGATAACAATAAAATTGTTTTTGGGTGAAATTGAAATTAAAAGGATAAAAAATAAACCATTCGTGAGATTTGCACGATTATTTTTCCGTGAACATTAGCATTTCTCATATTTGAAACATCTTTGGTTTAGGTCAGGTAAAATTTTCAATCAAAACGGTCAATCACCCAAGACAAACCACTTATTTAAAGAACTTTACATATCGCTATTAATTAATTATTTGCATATTCAATTTATTTTTTCACAATCTCAGATTTCAGAAGCTTACATTCAGCTCTGATTTTATACCTGAAACATCTAACTTTTTCTTAAGAAAAGAAAAAAGAATGAGGGGAAAATAAAAGAATAGGTTATATACTGACACAAGACCATCTTCCCTTCAGCACTAGACTAATTTCAGATTTAAGCTGTAAATCACAACCAGAAAGGTGACACACAAGAAACTTCAAGTTACCCTTATCTTCCTTCTCAAGCATAGGATTAGCAAGAGACCAATAGAAATTAAAAATGAAGAACAAGTAAAAACAATGAAACTTTTATTCAACATTGTTTATCCAAAGTCTCATCCTGATTATAGAAGAAGCATTAATGTATTGATTTCACCTCCAGCTTTATCAAATTTTTCAAATTCACTGAGGCTTTGTTTGGGAGTTTGGAGGGGAAGGGAGGAGAGGGCTTTGGGGAGTTGGAAATATATAAAAAAAATGGATAAAAAATTCACATTTTTTGAAAGAACAGTTTTTTAGAGAATGATAAACTAATACTTATGATTAATATACTTTTAATTTTAAGAATATTATAACAACATAGATTGAATTTAAAAACCCTCCTCCAATACAATTTTTAAGTTTCCCAAATAAGGAAGATTTTTTATTTAGGCTAATTACACACACCTCCTCTAAGGTCTATTAAAATGACACTAGCATCCCCTCTAATTTTAAAACATGCATAAACCTCCCTTTAGTTTTCATCATATAGACTAAAACCTCCCTTATGTATTAACATTGTTAATCTTCCGTTAGCAATTTTTTTTCACTGTTAGTTTTGTGGACCCATGTCAACCAAGGATAATTTGGAGAAAGTTTGTGTGCACTGTGCAGTTTTAAGGATTGTGCAGTTCTAAAATTATTGTCTTTTTGCTCTAATTCATGACTCTCGTAGTTCTTCTGAATTCATATCTTCGTACAAGTAATGAAATATACACGGTAAAAATATTTATAATCATGCCATAAGAAATTGAATTGAAATTAACAAAGAAAGTTTCAATTTGGGGGAGTAAATAATAAGGAGATAAATAAAATGGGAAGGGTAGTCGTAAATGGAATTGAAGTTAACGAAGAAAATACTGCAATTTAAGAGAACAATTTGATGATAATATAGGGATAAAACATAGAAAACTTAATGATGGTGATTACAATTATTGACCAGCTACTGATCGTTTTTTGAGCCAATAAATAAGCATAAAAGAGATTACATTTCTCACCAAATGAAGTTCACGATAAAATTAAAAGGTCTAACAGGCCATAAACAAAACCAGCCTTTAATCAAAACAAACACTTTCAAATAAAGTTCAGCTTATTAAATAGGAATAAAAGAACAATGTTACTTAACATCTCATTACAAAAAAAAACACGATTCTCATCATAGCATAATACATTCTGGTTCAGCAAAATCATTTCATCTTATGGAAATAAACCTCAACAAATTACAGGTTTGTTGTCAAAGGCTTCTCTATCTTCCAACAAGTTAGGGCAGAATCTCTTTGCAAGAACTTCAACCTGTTCAATGAATGACTTGGCGGCATGCTCCCCAATATGGTGGATCATTTGTTCCCATCGTTTCCTGCACACATCACCAGACCTATGCTCAACTAGATTGTCCCAGTCTACTTCCTCCATGCAGCAAGCATCCAAAGCATATAAAGCGTTTATCAAGCGGAAGTCATCAGTATCACACCAATCACCACTAGCAACCATTGTTGATGTTAATTGCTCATACCACTTCTTGCAGCAAAATGCACTGTTTCGAGTCTCCAATTTGTGACCAATTGCCTCCCAACAAATATTATCTCGCAGCATACCAGGTTGTGATTTTTTATAAGGCTCTTTAGCCCTCTCGAGCAGATCTAGGTTTACTAAGTTAAATAACTTTTGATACTCCTCTTGGGACCAATGTCCTTTTTTTGCTTTGGTATATTTTAATCTGCGCCACGCATCTTTTACCTGAGCTCGACTTTTACCCAAAGCGTCAGCTACTGCTCTCAAACTAGCTCCATGTTGCTCATAGGTCTTTTCAATAAATTCAAGCTCTTCAGGTGTCCACTTACACCTTCCCTCCTTTTCTAACAAAGTATGAGCACGTCGATACACACTCTCATAAGGCCTCTCAGGTACGCCTTTTGCAATTTCTTTCCAACAGCCGCTAACCTCTCAGGGTGTAATTTGACATTTAGAACCATATCAAGACCTTCGTCTCCCAAACCATGAGAATCTATATAGTCAAAAACAGCTGCTTTGATCTTCTCATCTTCTTCGGGTGTATACCTTTTCCCACGCAATAAGCCGTCACAACATAACTTCTCCTCCACTTCATCAGCCCAAGTTACTTGTTTGCGTTTAGATGTTCCATTATGTGCAGAGTTAGGAGACTCGCTTGTAACTGTCTTTGCTTTCTTTTTTTTCTTCATCTTTTTGCCTTGATCATTAACATCAGTGACAGAGAAACAAGCATCAGCATCACCTTTATTGCTAGGAGTTTCATTATGTGCACAGTTAGGAGACTCGCTTGTAACTGTCTTTGCTTTCTTTTTTTTCTTCATCTTTTTGCCTTGATCATTAACTTCAGTGACAGCATCACCTTCTTTGCTATTAAAATCATTGTTCTCCTTATTTTTCTTTTTCTGACTCGGTTTATTCTTCTTCGTCTTGCCTTGGTCAGGATTCCCACCTTCATTGCTTATATTGCTTATAATGTCACTATACTCCTTAACTTTGGCTTCCTCAATTAGTTTCTTCTTCATTTTCTTTCCTTGGCCATCATCATCTTCACATTCATTGGGTTAATTCAAACTTGCTATACTCCTTACGTTTACTTTCTTCACTTAGTTTCTTCTTCTTTTTCTTCATCTTCTTGTCTTGCTCACCCTCTTCACCTCCATTGCTTCTAAAGTCATTACACTCAGTAAGTGTGCTTCCTTCAATTAGTTTGTGCTTCTTTTTCGTCTTTTTTCCTTGGTCATCTTCACATTCATTGCTTTTGAACTCACTATACTCCTTATGTGTGCTTTCTTCACTTGGTTTCTTCTTCTTTTTCTTCATCTTTTTCTCTCGCTCACCATCTTCATCATCATTGCTTCTAAAGTCATTACATTCCATCAGTGTGTTTCCTTCAATTAGCTTCTTTTTCATCTTCTTTCCTTGGTCATCAGCTTCACATTCATTACTTTTGAACTCGTTATACTCCTTATGTTTGCTTTCGTCATTCAATTTCTTCTTTTTCTTTTTCTTCTTTCCCTGCTCGCCATTATCACCTTCATTGCTTCTAAAGCCGTTACCTTCCTCAAGTGCGTTTCCTTCAATTAGCTTCCGCTTCTTTTTCATCTTCTTTCCTTGGTCATCATCTTCACATTCATTGCTATTGAACTCATTATACTTCTTATGATTGCTTTCTTCACTCAGTTTCTTCTTTTTCTTTTTCTTTTTGCCTTGCTCGCCATCTTCACTTTTATTGCTTTTGATCAAATGTTGATCATCATTCCTTTTGATCAAAGGCAGATCAGTTACATTGCTTTCGGATATATTTGGATCGCCTCCATTGGTTTCACCCTCTTCGTCTTCAGTTCTTTTGTTTTTCTTGCTCGGAGTCTTCATCTTCGTTTTGTGCCCCTCTTCAATGACTGCAAAATAAACCCGTTCATTATAGGACACGACATGTTTATATTACATTTCTTTAAAATTAACAGAATAATATCAAAACATAAAACAAGAGAAAATAAATATTTCAAAATTAACTTGAGTTATTATAGATGTCATAAAATGGTATTATTTATTTAATCATTGTGGCATTCCCATCTATTAATCGGTATAAAGTTATTAAAAAAAAAACAATATGTTAGTGTATGTGAAGTGTCCAAGAAAATTGTGTGTCCAGCAAAGCTACTATGTTTTTTTTTTTTTTTTTTTGAAGGAAGCTACATTGTTAAAATCTCCACAAATCATATACTTAAAGTTAAAATAATTATATACAGGCTGCAACAAAAAAATAATAAAACATAGTAGTGAAAAGGATCTCAACAAAATGTACGAACAAGTAAACCACTAAACCAAGAGCACTTTCAATTACTACTTCAAGAGAAATATGCATTGTTTCCAATCTTACCGAATCATATCAAATACTCCTCGGTACTAACAAACATGTATCAAATAAAAGTGAAAAGGATCTCAACAAAATGTACGAACAAGTAAACCACTAAACCAAGAGCACTTTCAATTACTACTTCAAGAGAAATATGCATTGTTTCCAATCTTACCGAATCATATCAAATACTCCTCGGTACTAACAAACATGTATCAAATAAAAGTGAAAAGGATCTCAACAAAATGTACGAACAAGTAAACCACTAAACCAAGAGCACTTTCAATTACTACTTCAAGAGAAATATGCATTGTTTCCAATCTTACCGAATCATATCAAATACTCCTCGGTACTAACAAACATGTATCAAATAAAAGTGAAAAGGATCTCAACAAAATGTACGAACAAGTAAACCACTAAACCAAGAACACCAAGTTGTGATTTCAAATGAATACCGAAAGAGGTCCATTCAGGATAAAATATAATTTAAAAAAAGGTATCTTATCTTATTCAGAACATTAGCACAAACAGATCATTAAGTATCAAAAAAATTACACAGTAGTTTGAAACTCTAATAATAAAAAAGATAGTTAGCTTCAAACAAAGAAAAATGAAAAAATCAGAATGATATTGTCCGATTGTTACTATACCACACTACCCCCAACCCCAACCATATCAAATGCCACCGGGCTAAACATCATGCATATCAAAAAGAAAAAATAATAATCATAAAGAATTTAAAAACCAGGGCAGCCAGAGGAGTCTACGAAGAGGACTAAAACGGAACTAATTGAACGGTCAAGTGAATATTGTAATAAACTAACTGAACCAAAAGGAAGAGAAAGTGAAATCTTCCAACAACACCAAACATATGTAACATCCTATAGAGCAGGAGCGGAGCCAGACATAATATTTTGGCGTGGCTAAATTATGATAGAAACTATGAACTAAATTACATTAAAAACAATAAATAACGTTTTTTATGCAATACATTTACAATGAAAATCATCTATCATCCATTTGTTGAAAATGAGCTAAAATAACACCATTGCTAATTGGTTCAAAAACATCTCTTTCTATAAAAGTTACACGACGTTCATTTAATCACTGATTGATGGTTATGTGACTTCTTATATTGCCATATTGAACCAAGCGTTTGAATTAAGATTACTGTTAACAAATGTACTTAATAAACTTTCTATGATAAATACAACATAGATCAGATCATTGGAATAACTCCAAGCAACAGGTATAAATCATCTTACAGTACACATTACTTCTGTGCATTTTAGGAAAACAAGGAGCAAAGAAAGCTAAGGTAACCCAAAAAAAATAAAATTATAAAACTCACTAAGACTCGAGATTGACAGTTTGAAGCAGCTACAAAATGAGAATATTTTCACACCTTAGCATCCCTGCAACCCACGGTCAATTTTTTATATTTGATGATCAGTTTCTACTTTCTATAAAATTAAGTAATTAAGAGAATAAATTAATGTTACTAAGCATATAAACATGATGAGGCAAGTCAATTCTTGAAGATGTAAAGCTCATAAAGGTTTCAGGTTTAAACCAATCATGATGGGGCAAGTCAATTCTTGAAGATGTAAAACTTTAGAAAGGTTACAAGTTTAAACCACATAACAACTTAAATCACAGAGATTATTTACTCAACTGAGGCATCAAAAAGATTAAATAGAAAACATGAGCTTGGTTATGTTATGTTGATTAACTAAGAGTCTGAGAAGGATCAGGATCCTAAAGCAAGCTTTGAAGGATGCTGCTAAAACTAGAAAAGAGTGTGAATGGTTATATCTCTAATCAGATTGCTAGTCAATCAAAACTATTTGTAAAAATAAAATTCTAATCTTATAGATCTATAACCCAAATTAATATCACCCAGATGAAATTTCACCACTTAACAACACATTTAAGTTCTAACGAACACAAAGCCAATCATCAAAAAATTAAAGTACATGACTTATAAATACTGAAAGTAATATTTTATGTGTTCCGAGTGTTTTGAAATCATCAATAATAGACTCGGAACTAATACATACACTAATTTCCCTTTCAAAGAAACAAACCAATCAAAATGATATATAACTCATAAATCAGAAGAAAAAAATCACAATGCTTCTAACGTACTACATAAATACATAAAACATATATTTGGTATTTGGATCTACAAATTTAATCTTGTACATTGCCTATGTGATCTTTGTTTTTCTAGCTATATCTGGGAAGGCCAGAAATGTTTCTACCATAAGTCAGTGCTTCTCTTTGTACTTCCAGAGATGCACAAACGCCTGATTGAAATTAAGATTATTTGTTGTCATCTCCTTTAAATTGTTCCAGCAAAAATAAGATTATTCTTCATTCCTTTAAACACATTAATACATTATAAGCCTCCTCCACATTATCACATTTAGCGTACATGTCTATTAAAGCAGACCCCACAAGAACATTACTTGTATACCTAAATCTAGAACTCTCAGCAATCTCCCTTATCCAATTAGCATACCCAGAAACACCCAATTGAGCACACCAGTAGAAATAGCACCAACCAATTTAATCTATTTTCTCTATACACCAGCCTTACTTAAACACGAAAAAACTCCAATGCAAAAAACAACAACCATATCATGATTGAAATAAAGCAAATAAGATTAATGTTATCGGTCATCACAATTCTTCATTTTTTTGCCTCAATCAACCAATACAAAATTAAATATAAAATATGAACACCAATCCAAGAATTAAGCATCAAAATTCACCATAAAAACCGATTAAAACTGTATCCAGATCCATTAAAGATAAATCAATAACCACCAAAATTAACTGAACCATTTCACTAATTTTTGAACTGAATCATTATTTTGATAACAGTTAATTAACCAGAACCGAACTATTAATAACCACAGTTATCCAAACCAAACTGAACCGAACCGAACCATAACCATATAACACAATTACACAACACCTCTTATTTTTCACTTCTGATCCATGTAATATTGATGCTTCAAAATACAATATTGGCACTTTAAAATTTCTACTTCTGATCCATATGATATTGATGCTTCAAAATAGTAGTAAAAAGGAGAATTTAAATCACTGTTCCTGCCAAAAGATATCCATATGCGCATTGTATTAATTTTCAGCATGCATGTTTGGTTATTATTACATGTAGTTTTATGAACAATATTTTTAAACTAAAATTCACTGTTTCATTGATATGTCATAACCAAAAAAAATGCAGTCACGTTTAAATACCATATAAACCATGCTTGGAGATCAATATGGACAGAAGTAATATTAAGTGTATGTCGTGTTATTATGATATAGGCTATAAATAATATGTGAAATAGTAGATAACAGTCACATTTAAATACCTTAAACCATGCTTAGAGATCAATATTTGAAGTAACATGAAGTGAAGAGAAGTTGTTTCACCATGTTAATGTAATTTGTGTACTTAAAATATAGGATAAAAAAAAATACATTTTTGTCAAAATTTTGGATTTTGGTTCGGTTCGGTTCGGTTAATATGCAAGCAAACGGTTAACTGAACCATAACTTTGGTTCAGTTTGGTTCGGTTAATGACTGTCAAGGGCGTAGGCCATCCCACCGCAGCAGACTTACCTCACTTCAAAGCCTCGTGTACCAAAAAAGCGAGCACCAAAATACAGTTGAACACTAAGAGCATACGAATTGTTAGATTTTGTGAAACATGCAAGATAGACAGTTCACTCTCAACAAATACTTCAAACAGTATGAAAAAGCCTCACGCACGAGCACTCAGTTCAAAACATTATACTTGAAAATAAATCATACATTTTCAGACAAGTGTAGTTGAGAATAAACTAATTATATTGCAAGGGTGCTAAAACCGCGAAGGGCACACAATGTTATTACAAGCCTGGTTGTTAAAGAAGAGATTAATTACAAGGCCTCATCAGGCCTGGGCTTCATCAACATGCCCATTATCTTCCTCAACATCGGGAAGGGGAGTGATCACCCCGTCTTTTACATCACTAAGGGGATGAATCCCTTCGACGCTCAAGTCCACATCAGGGTTCACCGTCTTCAGCTGAGCCACCGCCCGATCAAAACCTAGCTTGACAGCATCCACCAAGCTTCCTTCCAGCTCACCAATCCTGTCCACAAGATCAGCACGCCTCAGGACAGCCGTGTCTTCTGCCTCATCCTTCACAGGGAGGTCCGTCTTCTTCAAAGCTTCATCCAAGGAAACCTTTTCCTCAGCCAGCTTCCGAGAAGAGTCTGCCGCTTGCTCGAGGGCAGTTTGAGCTTCTGGCAATTGCTTTTTCACAACAGCAAATTGGCGGTCACGCTCCTCAGCAACTGACCTCTTGCTCCTTGCATCCTCCTCGAGATCAGCAACTTTAGCAGCCAGAGTATCCCTCTCCTATGCCAATGCAATGACACAGAATTCATTCTCCAGCGAGGTGTTGTTCAGGGCCGTGGCGAACTCCAGAGCCTTCATAGTAGCAATAACTCCATCTGTTATTGCCTTGCTCCGGCCAGCTGGACCTAGATCATGAATAATCATCAGCTCATGATCATCCAGAAAAAGGGTCGAATGAGGGCCACATTGATCCGGCTCATACCACACTCTCGGGAGCTGAAGAAAGTCCCCCCCTCTTAGAACGAACAGGAACCGCCCGAATAGGCGTGAGTGGCTCTTTAGAAGGAGTCCCCACCTTTGTCCTTTTCGCAGGCTCCTGTACCAGCTCTTCTGGAGGACCATCACCTTCCAAGTCCACCACAAGACTAGAGGATGAGGCGGGGAAAGATCCGGTAGCCAAGTGCTCCAGAGATTGGATGTTCTTGCACCGCCTCTTGGTGGAGACCTTCCTATTGGCTTCGCTCACAAGGACTCCCAAGTCTTTCAATTTTCCTGCAAAGCATGAAATAAGGGAAAGAAGAATTTGTTGAGATTATTTGTTATTTGACATGTGTTCTTGAGTGTTATTAAAGATAGGTTTAAAGCAAGCAAATATTTTTCAAGAACATTCTCGTAACAAAGCTCATCACAATACTCTTGGTATGTCACGCCAAAGTCAGCTCAAGCAAAGACAAAATATAAGATCTTGGCTTTTAAGAAGAAGTTATGTGTTGTTATACCCTGATTTTGGACCTAAAAATACTCGTTCAAATTTCTTTTTTTTACTGATATTTGTCAATTCTCTGTCATTTTACTCTGAATCTTTACTCTCTTTTAAACGTATTTTACTGCCTCTGTCTTTTCTGGCATTACAAGTCATTTAAGAACTCTCTGAAACGTCGCGTTACTTTTCTTGCATTTTATTTCAAAAAGTCATACAAAAGGGTATTTTGGTCATTTCCTGCAGTGGAACCCATTTTAGTCCCTGTGTTTGCCTCTGAGTTTTTTCCAACCTGTCTGTACAAATCACTGTTGAGTCTTTGTTTAAAAAGTCATTTCAAAAATTGCATCTGAGTCAGTTTGAGTCAGTTTAGTCCCTAGGGGCATTTTGGTCTTTTCCTGTCAAAATTTCGGCAGAGAGGTATTTTAAAAATACCTCATTTTTGTAGCTGGTTCGTTTTAGTCCTTTTGTTAATTTTATTTTAGGTTTCACTTTACGTTTTTTTCAAAATTACCAATTTTAGTCCAATTTTATTTTTTATTTTTAATTGCATTTTAGTCCCTGAACGGTTTCTAAAATTGCATTTCAGTCCTAAACTGTTTATAAATTGCATTTTAGTCCACTTTTTTTATTTGCTGTCCAGTCCTTTAATTTCATTTTTTGCAGGAAGGTCCCAAAACAGATGTCCTTTTCTCATTGGTCCAGAATCACACATGGCAGTCTATAAATAGACTTTTTCTGCACAGATCCATTAATCACACGCCAACTCAACAAACACAATCAAATTTTCTCTCTCCTTTCTGTTAAGATCAAAAAATCAGAAATTCTCAAGAACATGAAGAACACCAAACCCTAATTTTCTTCAGAAATCATAGAAGTTCATCAGAAATCAACGAATTTCGTATCAATTCTCAGAGATTCGTATGAATCTTCATCACTGAATTGAAGATTTCCCTACAATTCTAAGTGCGAGCTCACATCGAAGCAAGCTCAAGCACCGATCACAAGGAATCTCTCGCGTAGATCTAAGAAGCAAGAAGCAAGCTCAAGCACATAATCACAGAGAAAGAAGCAGATTCGAACCGGTAAAGAAGAAGAAGAGCATCACCGATTTATTTTCGGATTCAAGAACAACAGCAACGAAACAGAATCAAACCAAGATTTTCCGAAGATTTTCGCTTGAATCTCCAATCGAACCAGAGGTAAAAACACTCAAACTTCATCATTTTCCTTTCAAAGTATCAACAAAGACGAAACAATGTAAATCCCTAGGATTCAAACGTTCAGAAAACCTAAAGAATAACTTTTCAAAATCGTATGAAAAATCTTAGATCTACGTTGTTTCAAGCTTTGTCTGTAAAAAATAAGTTCAGATTCGTGTTTAAAATGAAAAAGGATATCTTAATCTGTAAAAAAAATTTGAAAACGGAGAGGTTTCTCATCTCCGGTGCGGCGGCGCCGCCCTGTTGGGCCGGCAAACCACCACACCGGAGCGGTGAAGCTCGCCGGAGAAGATGAAGATCATCTTCTGATTTTCCAGAAAATTCTAGAGAGAAGAGAGAAGACTGAAACTTAGAGAGAGAAAGAAGGTTTGCAAATGAAAGAACCGGCGTTCAGACTTTTAAATAGGCTAGTGAACCGGACCGGTCCGAAACCGGTCCATTCCCGTTGATTCCTGGCCGTTTGATCTAGGGTTTCAGGACTCTGGATCAATCCTGTGGCTCCTGTGCGCCCAGGCTTTTAGGAGTTGGGTTGGGCCTATTTTCTTTGGTTTTCTTACGTCTTTACTATTTTTTGTGCTATTCACACCGTTTTTCTTGCTATTTGAACCAGTGCTTTGATCAAAAATCTTGATAAAATTTCTAAAAATTTCATGCTTGCTTTTTGATGTTTTCTTGATGTTTTTTATGACATTTTTGCATATTGAGGTTGATAAAATCTTGTATGATTGATTCATAGCATTTTAATTCTTTTTGGATTATTTCTTATGAATTTTTTGTCATATCTTTGTCCTTGATTTGTGGATATGTGATAAAAGCCTTTTGATGTGTTGATATGAGATAGTTATGCCTATAATCACATGTTGATCTTGCTGTTTTGGATTGATTCGTGAAGCCTTGATTTTGTGAGCAATGTATGTATATTTTGGGAAATGAAATGCTAAGCCTATTTTAAAAAAAGGTTGGTATGAAATTATGCTTGAATGATTCCAATAATTCCATGTTATAGCTTGAGATAAAGAAAACCATTTCAAAATTTACCATGGCATGAGAATTAGAGGCCACAAATGCTTTAAGTTTAATACCAAAATTCTTAGGGTTTGTTATCATTTTATTACTATCTTTGTGTCATTTTATATGCTTTCGTCTCTTGTTACTTTTTATGCTTTATTTCACTAACAAGTTTATCTCCATATTTCATACATCTCATTAAGCATTGCATTCCTATTTCAATTTTTACATAGTTTAGTTTTTTTGTATTCTTTTATTTTCATTTGGGAAATGTAATATTTAGGTAGGTTTTATTTCTTTTAAATTTCTTACAAAGGCCATAGAATGTAACTAGGACAATGTAAAGGACTATGGACACTATAAGTGATGTACACCGACACAAGCACCGACACGCACACACGTTGCATGATTACCGTTTAGATGTATGCTTAGGAAACGCGATTTTTAGACAAATGTCAATTTTCAAAAAAATAATAAACCAATTCCATCACTCAAATTTTTCCAAACAAACCTTGGAGTCAAAACTCCATTGAGTTTTTTTCTTTACTTTCTTAAGCAAATCCAAATGAATCCTAATTTCTACTTAGACTTTTTTTAATAACAATTGAACCAACCATTCACCATTTTTCTCTCTTATGCCTTTAAGGCCTCTTTCTCTTCTTCAAAACCATTTTCCAACAAAAACTAAAATCAACCAAACAAAAAAACATTTTTTGAGAATGAACTACATGGAGTTTGATCCCTTAAATGGGTATGTAGGCATGAGGTCAAAACCTCTCCAAGTCCACTAAAATAAAACCTCAAACACTTTCTCCCCCCATTCTTAACATAAGTAAATTTCCTTTTTCATAAGTAGCATTAAAAATAAAGCGTAGACATAAACTAAGAAAACGGCTCCTATAGAGTACTATAGTCACCGCGGGTGCCTAACACCTTCCCGTAGTGAAAACGACCCCCGAACTTCGAATCTAAGGGTTTTTTCTCAATTTTGCCCTTCCCAAGAAAAAATAGAGAATATCAAAGATTGAAAGGTTCAAGCCTAATTTATGACTTGACACCCGAAAATCGCGATAACAGAAATGGCGACTTCACTAGGGATACTTTTAGCGGGTCACGCCTAGTTTTCTTTAGTTTATATTTACACTTTGTTTTATTGCTTACATATGTGAATACTTGTTTATTTTCATTTGACGTGTGGGGTTGAGAATATCAAAAGTCCTATACCCGGGCTGAGTGAACTTATGAATAGGTAGAGATATAATCGACAATTCGATCCGAGGGTTGCCTCGTGTATTGGATTATGCGATCAATCTCACATAGCTGAGGCATTTTGGAAGTAATATTGTTGGCGTGTGTTGTCATGCTTAGGCACTTTGCTTTCAATTGTTCGACGATGCTATGGACCGTAGTTACCAAACCCATCCTTGGCCTTTTTAGGACGTAGTGCGGTGGCTAAACCGAGTGTTGTCTCGAGTTTTAGTCGTCACGCGATACTACACTCAAACTAGACCTTCTTGCGAATAAACATGGAACGGACGTTGTCCCGTGCTACCATGATATACGTAAGAGAGGTTGTAGTTTGGGAACTTGATTAGAACCTTGGTTACTATTATCCTAAACTTTAGTTTACCAGGCACCGTGTCCGCCCGTGGCTCCTTGACTTTAATCTCAACCCTCCATGTTTTCTCTGTAATTGAAAAAAACAATCATGCATACATGCATTCATGCATAAATTTTTCTCATGCATTCATCGAAGGATTGGACAAATTAAAAACTTTGTAAACATTACAGGTATGAAGAAGACTAAATCCTACAAGTTCAAGGAGGTTGATTTGGTTAGTTTGAGAGAGTTGGCACTCAAGGTGAAGAATCAAACAGGTTTCCGACTCCAGTATGGTGGTTTGCTTACTATTCTCCGGACTAATGTTGAAGAGAAGCTCGTGCACACTCTAGTGCAATTCTATGACCCGAGTTTCCGCTGCTTCACTTTCCCGGATTTCCAGGTAGTCCCTACTCTTGAGGCTTATTCCCACTTGTTAGATTCACCTACAGCCGAGAAGACACCTTTCACCGGTCCCGGGACTTCTCTTACTCCTTTGGTTGTTGCTAAGGATCTCTACCTCAAGACTTCCGACGTCTCCAATCATCTTACTACCAAGTCTCACATCCGAGGGTTCACTTCGAAGTATCTACTTGAGCAAGCTACTTGTCAGGACGCGCTCGAGGCTATTCTTGCATTGCTTATCTATGGGCTCATCCTCTTTCCGAGTCTCGACAACTTTGTGGATATGAATGCTATTAAGATCTTCCATTCCAAGAATCCGGTTCCTACTTTGCTAGCTGACACATAATGTTTACAAAATTTCTAATTTGTCTAAAACCCTTCGATGATAAAAAGAGTCGTTTCTGCATTTGCATTTGTACATATCATGCACCATATGCATCATTCATCGGTCACAAAGGTTTCCAAGTGCTCACTGCCTCCTGGTTCTTCTGCCACAATTTGAAAGGTGGCTCGTGCTCGGAAAGTCTACAAACCTGACAGAATACATCAGACTAGACTATACAGAAAGAAGAATTTGGTAGCTATGGAAGAAGAAAATGCTCAGCTCCGTACCGAGTTAGCTTCTCTGAGGGAAGAATTGGCTAAGGCCAATAATACCATGACTGCTCTGCTAGCCGCCCAGGAACAATCATCCACCGGTTCACCAACAACGACAGCAGCAACAGGCTAGACCTACCTTTCCTCTGATACCAATGTTATATGTTGAATTACTCCCGACTCTACTTCTCAAAGGGCGCTGCACAACCAGACAGGGCAAGCCTCCACCTGACCCGTCGCCTCCTAAGTTCCGTTCGGACCTCAAGTGTGATTTCCATCAAGGTGCGCTGGGTCATGATGTCGAAGGATGCTACGCGTTGAGGTACATTGTAAAAAAACTCATAGACCAAGGAAAATTGACCTTTGAGAATAACGTCCCGCATGTCCTCGACAATCCTCTTCCGAACCACGCTGCTGTAAACATGATTGAGGTATATGAGGAAGCTCTCAGACCGGACGTTTGTAACGTTGCAACTCCTATGGTGCCACTACACATCAAATTATGCCAAGCCTCTCTGTTTGACCATGATCATGCCAGTTGCCCAGAATGCTTCCATAATCCTTGGGGTTGCTACGTTGTTCAGAATGACATCCAGAGCCTGATGAACGACAATTATCTGACTGTCAATGACATCCAAGAAGGACAAGCTGCTGGCTGGGGCAAGTTAATACAACTCCTTGAGAATAAGCACAAAGAGGGTCTCGGATATTCCCCAACTTCAGGAGTCTCCACAGGAACCTTCTACAGTGCTGGGTTTGTCAATGCAATTACTGAAAAGGCGACTGGATTTGATCATAGGCCTATGTTTGTTATACCAGGAGGCATTGCGAGAAATTGGGATGCCATCATCATTCCTTCAATCATGCATGTTTCCGAATAATGTGTTTTGTTGCTTAAGTGTTTTGTTTTTCAAAAATAACAAATCCTCTCGCTCTGCCCGAAGCGACAGTGATATTTTCTGTAAGGGCATGTTTGTTTCGGCATCGCCGTTATTAATAAAAATTGTCGTTTCTTTCACGACTTTTATTTATTTTTTAGTGCTTTTTTTCCTTGGAAATAATGGTAATGCCAGAAAAAACCAAAACATCTGTATTTTCTTATTAATTTCAAAAAATCTGCATAAAAACCTCTTTCTAAAATCATTCAACCGTTTTACGCAGATTGAGCCATAATAAACCCGTTGAACACAGTAACCCTACGGTTCCTCCAAATTTTGAATTCCCTGTGCATGAAGCCGAAAATGAAGAGGATGATGATATACCATATGAGATCACTCGACTGCTTGAACAAGAGGGAAGAGCCATTCAGCCTCACCAGGAAGAGATCGAGATCATCAACTTGGGTATACCGAATGCTATCTACTATCTAAGTAAGAAGTTCACCGATTGTGAAACTCGGTATACAATGCTTGAGAAGACTTGTTGTGCTTTGGCCTGGGCCGCTAAACGCCTGCGTCATTATTTGGTGAATCATACGACTTGGTTGATATCCAGAATGGATCCGATAAAGTATATCTTTGAGAAAGCTGTTGTTACTGGGAAGATTGCACGCTGACAGATGCTCTTGTCTGAATATGATATTGTGTTCAAAGCTTAAAAGGCAATCAAAGGTAGCATTCTTGCCGATCATCTTGCCTACCAACCTCTTGATGATTATCAACCAATTGAGTTCGATTT
Organism: Medicago truncatula; assembly: GCF_003473485.1. Lineage (NCBI taxonomy): Eukaryota > Viridiplantae > Streptophyta > Magnoliopsida > Fabales > Fabaceae > Medicago > Medicago truncatula. Next base: position 35,718,569 of record NC_053049.1, read on the forward strand.
CCCCGATGAAGAGATCATGTATCTGAAATCAAAAGACTGCGAAGAACCGTTGATTGATGAAGGTCCAGATCCCAATAGCAAGTGGGGTTTAGTCTTTGATGGTGCTGTCAATGCTTATGGTAAAGGAATTGGGGCAGTCATTGTATCCCCACAGGGGCATCACATTCCTTTTACCGCCCGGATTCTGTTCGAATGAACAAACAATATGGCTGAGTATGAAGCATGTATCTTTGGGATCGAGGAAGCAATTGACATGAGAATCAAACACCTCGACATCTATGGAGATTCTGCGCTCGTCATCAATCAGATAAAGGGTGAATGGGAGACCCACCATGCTAAGTTGATTCCTTATCGGGATTATGCGAGGCGTTTGCTGACATATTTTACAAAGGTTGAGCTGCACCATATTCCTCGTGATGAGAACCAAATGGCTGATGCTCTTGCTACTCTATCCTCCATGTTTCGAGTAAACCATTGGAATGATGTGCCAATAATCAAAGTGCAACGCCTTGAAAGACCTTCACATGTGTTTGCTATTGGGGATGTGATCGACCAGGCTGGTGAAAATGTGGTCGACTATAAACCCTAGTACTACGACATCAAACAGTTCTTACTGAGCCGTGAGTATCCGCCGGGTGCTTCCAAACAAGATAAGAAGACCCTGAGAAGATTGGCCAGTAGATTCCTGTTAGATGGAGATATTCTGTACAAGAGAAACTATGACATGGTATTGTTAAGATGTGTTGATGAACATGAAGCAGAGCAGTTAATGCATGATGTACATGACGGTACCTTCGGGACCCATGCTACAGGACATACTATGTCAAGGAAGCTGTTACGAGCAGGTTACTACTGGATGACCATGGAGCATGATTGCTACCAGCACGCCAGAAAGTGCCACAAATGTCAAATCTATGCTGATAAGATTCATGTGCCTCCGCACGCTCTCAATGTTATTTCATCCCCATGGCCGTTCTCAATGTGGGGCATCGACATGATTGGAAGAATTGAACCGAAGGCTTCAAATGGTCATCGTTTCATCTTAGTGGCAATTGACTACTTCACCAAGTGGGTTGAGGCAGCATCTTATACCAATGTGACCAAGCAAGTGGTAGCTAAGTTCATCAAGAACAACATCATCTGTCGGTATGGTGTTCCCAGCAAGATTATTACTGACAATGGTACCAACCTGAATAACAATGTGGTGCAAGCTCTTTGTGAAGAATTCAAAATTGAGCATCATAACTCTTCTCCCTATAGACCTCAGATGAATGGTGCAGTTGAGGCCGCCAACAAGAATATCAAGAGAATTGTCCAGAAGATGGTAACCACTTACAAGGACTGGCATGAGATGTTACCCTATGCTCTGCATGGCTACCGTACTACCGTGCGCAGTTCAACCGGGGCAACCCCTTTCTCTCTTGTATATGGTATGGAAGCAGTTCTTCCTTTGGAAGTGGAGATCCCATCTCTCCGTGTGATCATGGAAGCAAAGTTATCTGAGGCTGAATGGTGCCAAAGCCGGTATGATCAGTTGAATTTGATTGAGGAAAAACGTATGGATGCCATGGCTCGTGGACAGTCATATCAAGCAAGAATGAAGACTGCCTTTGACAAGAAAGTCCATCCTCGAGAATTCAAGGTAGGAGAACTTATATTGAAAAGGAGGGTAAGCCAGCAACCCGACCCAAGGGGCAAGTGGACGCCTAACTATGAAGGTCCTTATGTTGTCAAGAAGGCCTTCTCCGGTGGTGCTTTAATTCTTACACACATGGATGGTGTAGAACTCCCAAATCCAGTGAATGCCGATATAGTCAAGAAATACTTTGCCTAGAAATATGAAAAGAACAGCGTGGTAGGTCGAAAACCCGAAAGGGCGGCCTAGGCAAAAATGCGCTTCCCGGTGGATCGAAAACCCGAAAGGGCGGTCCAGGCAAAAATAAGGGACAAAAAATATATGAAAAAGCTCGCTGAGATTGTACGCAACTCAGGCAAGAATGAGCGTCTCGATGAACCGAAAACCCGGAAGGGCGGTTCATGCAAAAATGAGATTGAAACAAAAGGCAAGTAACTATATCTGACCAACCACCGTCTCCCTTGGGGCATTTGCAGCTGTTAATGACTATCTTCATCAAAAGCTCCTACGCTTGCGAATTCAAAGTTTCTAGGAAATGTAATGATTGCTGTGTTCAATGTACCACCAACCAATAAAATTACCATTTTCCAAGCTTTGTGAATCCGTGGAGTCACGCCTTCGGCTGACCACCACTCTTATACATCAATTTGAGCTTGTGCTTTTGTTTAAAACTCTATTTTTCTTCTACTTTCAAAGCTATATACAAAACATTTTCTTTCTATTTTGATAATGACAATGCTTGAAACAAACATTTTGAAAATTGAAAACTTTTTGTCTATTTTGAAAAGCAAACCTGAGCAACAGGGTACATTCAAATGAAACATGCATGAGCGAGCGTGTGTTGGTGTCTATTTCAATATATGTTATAAGCAGGTTCTCCTCCAGGATAGTCTGTGGTCAATGGCAAGAATGAAAAAACAGAATGAAAATGCATGAAAATGAATAGGCTCGCTAAGTCGAAAACCCGGAAGGGCGGCTTAGGCAAAAAGGAGCACCCCGCTGGATTGACAACCCGAAAGGGCAGTTCAGGCAAAAATGGGGCATTGAAAAGAATTTATTTCCCCGGTGGATCGAAAACCCGAAAGGGCGATCCAGGCAAAAATGGGATGCAAAAAATGAATGAAAATTGGAAAAAATAACATGCAAAAAGCATTGACCACAGATGCGACGTCCACGATACATCCGGCATTATTCCCAGTAGAGTCTTCCAAGATTCTATCCCCAGCAAGTTGCATAGCTACCGGCCCTCAGCCTTGGTCCCGATACGTCTCCCAACGACGTCATCTCCAAAGAGGATTTCCAGGAATGTGTAATATAGCACGAGCCACTACGTGCCCAATACTCCAATGTCTTGTTTGTCTCTGCGAAACTGTGTCTACAAATCGCCAACAGTCATGCATTACAAGCATTCATACATGCATAATCATGCATATTACGTGCCCATGCATTTAATGAAACTGTTATATCATTCATGCATGTTGCATTTCCAATGTCAACATCAGTCTCAGTTCAATACTCATGTCGGGTTCTCTGTCAAAACCTTGTGAGCCAATAATATCGGTCAATTTCTACCTTTCAAATCAAATCGACGTCAAGTCAATCTCAATCTATATTTTGTCAAAAAAAAAAACCAATCCCCAGTGAACCTGTTTCTGTTTGGTCAAGTGGCTAGCTCAATCCAAGAGCAGCTTGCACCTGTCTACTTTTCTATGTTCCCGGTCGAGTGACCAGTTCGATCCAAGAACAACTCGCACCTGTCTGTCTGCCTTTATTCCCGGTCGAGTGCCCAGCTCAATCCAAGAGCAGCTTGTACCTATCAATATGTTTCCGTTTGGTCGAGTGGCTAGTTCAAGTCCAAGAACAGCTTGTACCTATCAATTTGCTTATGTTATCGGTCGAGTTACCAGTTCGAATCTAAGAACAGCTCGTACCTGTCTATGTGTCTATGATTTTGGTCAAGTGGCTAGTTCAAGTCCAAGAACAGCTTGTACCCGTCTATCTGTTTCTGTTCGGTCAAGTGGCTAGTTCAAGTCCAAGAACAGCTTGTACCCGTCTATCTGTTTCTGTTCGCTCAAGTGGCTAGCTCGATCCAAGAGCAGCTTGCGCCTGTCTATTTTGTCTTTGTCTCCGGTGGAGTAACCAGTTCGCATCCAAGAACAAGCTCGCACCTGTCTATTTGCCTTGCTTTCAGTCGAGTGACTAGTTCACATCCAAGAACAAACTCGTACTTGTCTATTTGCCTTTGCTTTCAGTCGAGTGACCAGTTCGAATCAAGAACAACTCGTACCTGTCCATCTTTTCCATGTCCCCGGTCGGGTGACCAGTTCGAATCCAAGAACAACTCGCACCTGTTTGTCTGCTTTTATTCCCGGTCAAGTGCCCAGCTCAATCCAAGAGCAGCTTGTACCCGTCAATTTGTTCCTAGTCTCCTATCTACCCTGTTATCTGTTATCTTGTCAATGTCTACCGATCCCGCAATGGATACGGCATCTTTTGTTAATTCCAGCTTTCGTTTGTCTCGCACTCATAATCCAAATGTTGCATGGCATTCATGATATTTGGACCTAAAAATACTCGTTCAAATTTCTTTTTTTTACTGATATTTGTCAATTCTCTGTCATTTTACTCTGAATCTTTACTCTCTTTTAAACGTATTTTACTGCCTCTGTCTTTTCTGGCATTACAAGTCATTTAAGAACTCTCTGAAACGTCGCGTTACTTTTCTTGCATTTTATTTCAAAAAGTCATACAAAAGGGTATTTTGGTCATTTCCTGCAGTGGAACCCATTTTAGTCCCTGTGTTTGCCTCTGAGTTTTTTCCAACCTGTCTGTACAAATCACTGTTGAGTCTTTGTTTAAAAAGTCATTTCAAAAATTGCATCTGAGTCAGTTTGAGTCAGTTTAGTCCCTAGGGGCATTTTGGTCTTTTCCTGTCAAAATTTCGGCAGAGAGGTATTTTAAAAATACCTCATTTTTGTAGCTGGTTCGTTTTAGTCCTTTTGTTAATTTTATTTTAGGTTTCACTTTACGTTTTTTTCAAAATTACCAATTTTAGTCCAATTTTATTTTTTATTTTTAATTGCATTTTAGTCCCTGAACGGTTTCTAAAATTGCATTTCAGTCCTAAACTGTTTATAAATTGCATTTTAGTCCACTTTTTTTATTTGCTGTCCAGTCCTTTAATTTCATTTTTTGCAGGAAGGTCCCAAAACAGATGTCCTTTTCTCATTGGTCCAGAATCACACATGGCAGTCTATAAATAGACTTTTTCTGCACAGATCCATTAATCACACGCCAACTCAACAAACACAATCAAATTTTCTCTCTCCTTTCTGTTAAGATCAAAAAATCAGAAATTCTCAAGAACATGAAGAACACCAAACCCTAATTTTCTTCAGAAATCATAGAAGTTCATCAGAAATCAACGAATTTCGTATCAATTCTCAGAGATTCGTATGAATCTTCATCACTGAATTGAAGATTTCCCTACAATTCTAAGTGCGAGCTCACATCGAAGCAAGCTCAAGCACCGATCACAAGGAATCTCTCGCGTAGATCTAAGAAGCAAGAAGCAAGCTCAAGCACATAATCACAGAGAAAGAAGCAGATTCGAACCGGTAAAGAAGAAGAAGAGCATTGTTATACCCCGTTTTTTGGACCTAAAAATACTGGGCCCAATTTCATTTCAAACTTTGTCGATTATCAAATTTCAACTGCACAGTTCAAATTGTCTCTGCCTCGCAGTATTTTCAATCACAATTTTACCTATGTTTTTCTTGCATAAGATCTTTCAAAATGTCTTTACTTGTCTTGTAAGTCATTCAAAAGTGTCTCTGAATCATTACATTGCTTTTTCTACAGTTTATTTCAAAATTTGCAAAAAGTCATACAGAAGGGTATTTTGGTCATTTCCTGCAGTGGGACCCATTTTCATCCTTGTGACTGTCTCTGAGTCTTTTCAGATTACTTTTAAACATTTCATCAGTAAACTTTGTTAAAATTCATTTCAAACTTGCATCTGAGTCAGTGTCGAGTCAATTTGATTCAGTTTAGGTCGTTTTTAGCCCTAGGGGCATTTTGGTCATTTCACATAAAATTTTGGCATGGGAGGTTACTTTGAAGTACCTCATTTAGGCCATTGGTTCGTTTTAGTCCGTTTTGTCAATTTTATTTTTGTTTCGCTTTACGTTTGGTCAAATTACGTTTTTTATTCAATTTTTATTTTTAATTACATTTTGGTCCGGTTTCTTTTCCAATTTTCATTTCAGTCCTTTTTTGGTCAATTACAGTTTAGTCCTTAAGTTTTGTTTTTTGCAGAAAAGTCCATTTTTTTGTACAAAGCCGTGCCATTTTCTTCTCCAAATCCAGGTGTCCTGTTTTCATTGGTTCAGATGCACACATGTCAGCTATAAAAGCAGTGAGTCAGAGTCAAAGCCATTAACTACACGCCACATCACAAACAGAAATTACAATCTCTCTCATTTCAGTTACGGATCAAAAACCCAGAAATCACTAAGAACACTGAACAATCACAAACCCTAACCGTTTCAGATTCAACCAAAAATCATCCAGAACCAATACGAAATACAATAGATCCATCACAGTTCTCAGTGATTCACTGAAGAATCATCATCATAGAACTTTTTCTCTGCAATTCAAGCGCAGATCCATCACCGTTTGGCGACGAATCCCTGCACGATCACAGAGATCAGAGTGAAGAAGAAGAGGGAAAGAAAACGAAGAATCTGGACCGGTGAAGAACAGGAAGAATCACTGATTTATTTTCAGTTTCAAGGCCGGAAATCAACACAGAAAGCACAGAATCTCCATCAAAAATTTCAGGTAAAAACTCAGAACCTCTTTGCAAAATAAAATCATAGTTTAAACCTGCAAAATCACGCAAGCAGCAAACTTAACAATTTTCCAGAATCACAAAAAAAACCGTAACCGTAACCGTAACCGTAAAACGCGTGAATCTCGTTTTTCTCTTTTCAAAAAGCATCAACGCAAGCGAATCGTTACAGATCAAGAAGGATAAAAGAGGATTTGATCCAAGAAAGTTTCAAAGAAAAAAAAGAGTTTCAAAACCGTGACATAAAACCTCAGATCTACAACGATTCAGACCTTGCATGCAAAATCCAGTGCCATATTCGTGTTTAGGATAAAAAAGGATGTCTGGAAACGTAAGTTTTTTTTGAAAATGGTGAAGTTCGTTCAACTCCGGCGGCGGCGCCACCACCTTGGGCGGCCGGCCACCGTGCCGGAGGAACAAGCCTCACCGGGGAAGATGAAGATCTTCCATCTTTTCCAGAATCCGGTGAGAGGAGGGAGGTGAGAGAAGAGAGAAGAGTTTTAGAGAGAGAGGAGTTTAGAGAGAGGAAGAAGAGAGTAAAATGAAAAAACCGGTGCCTGTACCCTTATATAGCCAGTGAACCGGACCGGTCCAGAACCGGTCCATTCCCCTTTGATTCCTGGCCGTTTGATCTAGGGTTTTATGATCCTGGATCAATCGTGCGTCTCCTGTGCATCCGGATCTTGTGGTTATTGGGCTTGGACTTTATCCTTTTTTTTTTTACGTTTTTGCTTTTCCTGTGCTATTCACACCCCTGTTTTTTGCTATCTGCACCTATGTCTTGATTAAAATTGTGATAAAATTCCTAGGAAAATTCATACATGTTTCTTGATATTTTCTTAGTGTTTTTATGACATTTTTGCACATTAAGGATCTATGAAATTTTTGTATAATTAATTCATAGCATTTTAATTCTTTTTGAATTATTTGTTATGGATTCTTCTTCACACATTTGTCCTTGATGTGAGAATATGTAATAAAAACTACTTGATGTGTTAATATGAGAAATTTGTGCCTATAATTTCATGTTGATTTGCTGTTTTGATTTGGTTCATAAGTTCTTGATTTTATGAACAATATATGCCTATTTTGAAAGATATAAAATGCCAAGTTTATTCTAGAAAATATGGCATGAAACCATGCTTGCATGTTTCCAATAATTCCATGCTATAACTTGAGATAAAGAAAACTCTTTCAAAATTTGTTGAAGCATGAGAATTAGAGGCCAAGAATGCTTTAGGTTTCATACCTAAGTTTTTAGGGTTTAATGTCATTTTGTTAACTTTTTGTGCCATCTTGCATGCTTTTATTTCTTAGCACTTGTTATGTTTTTTTCTTTTTACTAACAAGTTTATTTCCATGTTTCATGCATCTCATTTAGCATTCCCTCCACCTTCTTTAGCCTAGCATTTATTCTTGCAAGTTTTACTTCGTTTTAGAGATGTAATTTGTCATCATTATTTTGTAGCTTGGCAAAGGGGCCATAGAATGTATTTAGGCAATTTTTGTAATATGGACTATGGACACTATGACGCACCGACACGCACACACTCACCTTAGATGTATGCATAGGATTGTATGGTTAAATAAGCGTTTAGGTTTTAAACACTTAGAGAAAATCCATCTTTTTTTCAAAAAAAAACAATTGAACTTCACTTCAAAAATTTTCATAATAAATATGAAGTCAACACTTCATTTTTTTTCTTTTCTTTTTCTTAAGAAAAATTCAATTCATCTTAATCATTTAGACTTTCTTTTTAATCACTAATCAAACCTCACTTTTTGCTAAATCTAATGCCCTTGAGGCCTCTCATCTCTATTCTTCAAAAATCTCTTTTCAAACTTAAAATCAACCAATAAAAACAAAAACCATCTTTGAGCAAGAACTACGCCGGTTTTGATCCCGTAAAACGGTACGTAGGCAATGAGTCAAAACTCATCCAAGCCGAAATAAAAATCAAATTCTACTTCTTCTCACCCCCATTCTTCACTAAACATACCTCCTCCTTTTACAAATAAGCAATAAAATTAAAGCGTAGAAATAAACTTAGGAAAACGGCTCCTATAGAGGACTATAGTTACTCCGGGTGCCTAACACCTTCCCGTAGTAAAACCGACCCCCGAACTTAGAATCTAAGGGTTTTTTCTCAATTTTTCCCTTCCCAAGAAAAAAGAGAGATATCAACGGTCGAAAGGTACAAGTCCAATTAAATGGCTTGGCACCCAAAAACCATGATAACAGAAATGGCGACTTCACTGGGGACCTTTTTAGCGGGTCGCGCCTAGTTTTCCTTAGTTTATATTTACGCTTTATTGCTTACATATGTGAATATTTGTTTACTTTCATTCAACGTGTGGGGTGAGAATATCAAAAGTCCTAACCCGGGCTGAGTGAACTTATGTTTAGGTAGAGATATAATCGACAATTCGATCCGGGGGTTGCCTCGTGTATTGGATTATGCGATCAATCTCACATAGCTGAGGCATTTTGAAGGTGATATTGTCGGCGTGTGTTGTCATGCTTAGGCACTTCACTTTCAATTGTTCGACGAAGCTATGAACCGTAGTTACCAAACCCATCCTAGCCTTTTTAGGACGTAGTGCGGTGGCTAAATTGAGTGTTGTCTCAAACTTTAGTCGTCACGCGATACTACACTCAAACTAGACCTTCTCACAAATAATCATGGAACGGGTGTCGTCCTGTACTACCATGATATATGTGAGAGAGGTTGCAGTTTGGGAACTGTGTTAGAACCTTGGTTACTACTATCCAAAGCCTTAGTTCACCGGACGCCGTGTCCATCTGTTACTTTGAATCTCAACCCACCCTGTTCTTTGTAACTAAACAAAACAATCATGCATACATGCATTCATGCATAAACATTTTTCATGCATTCATCGAAGGGTTTAAACAAATGAGAATTTTTGTAAATAATCACAGGTATGAAGAAGACTAAGTGCTACAAGTTCAAGGAAGTGGATTTGGTTAGCTTGAGAGAGTTGGCACTCAAGGTCAAGGGTCAAACAGGGTTCCGACTCCGGTACGGGGGATTGCTTACTTTGCTCCGAACCGATGTGGACGAGAAGCTAGTGCACACTCTGGTGCAATTTTATGATCCGAGCTTCCGCTGCTTCACTTTCCCGGACTTCCAGTTGGTTCCTACTCTCGAGGCTTACTCCAATCTAGTGGGTTTACCTATAGCCGAGAAGACACCTTTCACCGGTCCCGGGACTTCTCTTACTCCTCTGGTTATCGCTAAGGATCTCTACCTCAAGACTTCCGACGTCTCCAACCATCTTATTACCAAGTCTCACATCCGGGGGTTCACTTCGAAGTATCTTCTTGATCAGGCTAATCTCGGTACTACTCGTCAGGATACACTCGAGGCTATTCTTGCTTTGCTTATCTACGGGCTCATTCTCTTCCCGAACCTCGACAACTTCGTGGACATGAATGCTATCGAGATCTTTCATTCCAAGAACCCGGTTCCTACTTTGCTAGCGGATACCTACCACGCCATCCATGACAGGACTCTCAAGGGCCGTGGGTATATTCTTTGCTGCACATCTCTTTTGTATAGGTGGTTTATTTCGCACCTTCCGAGTTCCTTCCATGATAACTCGGAAAATTGGTCCTACTCTCAGCGGATTATGGCTCTCACTCCTAATGAGGTCGTCTGGCTCACTCCGGCCGCTCAGGTAAAGGAAATCATCATGGGTTGCGGAGACTTTCTCAATGTACCTCTTCTTGGTACCCGTGGAGGAATCAACTACAATCCCGAGCTTGCTATGAGACAGTTTGGTTTTCCTATGAAGTCGAAGCCCATCAATCTTGCCACATCTCCAGAGTTCTTCTTCTACACGAATGCTCCTACCGGACAAAGGAAAGCTTTCGTGGATGCTTGGTCCAAGGTTCGAAGGAAAAGTGTGAGGCATCTAGGTGTGAGATCCGGTGTCGCTCTTGAAGCCTATACTCAGTGGGTGATAGATCGAGCTGAGGAGATTGGTATGCCTTATCCAGCTATGAGATATGTGTCTTCATCTACCCCATCTATGCCTCTACCGTTGCTCCCCGCGACTCAGGATATGTATCAGGAGCATCTAGCTATGGAGAGTCGTGAGAAGCAAGTGTGGAAAGCTCGGTACAATCAAGCCGAGAATCTAATCATGACTTTGGATGGTAGAGATGAGCAGAAGACTCATGAGAATCTGATGTTGAAGAAAGAGCTAGCTAAGGCCCGGAGGGAACTAGAAGAGAAAGACGAGCTGCTTATGAGGGATTCCAAGAGAGCCCGAGGACGACGAGACTTCTTTGCCAGATACTGTGATTCAGATTCCGAGTCCGATGATCCTCCGACTACTTCCTATGCTTGAGGACTCCATGTGTTTATCTTGTTGAAATTTCAAAGTCTTCCTGTTAAAAAAAATACTATGTAGTTTTGATTATTTGCAAAGATTTCTAATTTGTTTAAAATTCCTTCGATGAAAAAAAATAAGTCTTTTGCATTCGCATTTGCATATCATGCATCATATGCATCATGCATTGGTCACAAAGGCTTCCAAGTGCTTACTATCTCCTGGTTCCTCTGCCGCAGTGTGAAAAGTGGCTCGTGCTCAGAGAGTTTACGAACCAGATAGAATTGATCGAACCAGAGAATACAGAAGAAAGAAAAGGGCTATGGAAGAAGAGAACGCTCAGCTTCGCACCGAGTTAGCCTCTCTAAAGGAGGAATTGGCTAAAGCTAATGACGTCATGACTGCTCTACTAGCTGCTCAAGAGCAATCAGCTACAGCTATCCCTACAACCACAGCTGCACCAGTAACTACAAGCGTGCTCCCTACCACTTCTGCAGACAATCGCTTTACTATGCCAGTGGGGTTTCCGTATGGGCTTCCACCGTTCTTCACTCCCGTTGCTACAGCAAGCACCTCGGGCACTGCTAACAATGTTCTGATTCCTGCAACAAATGCCGCCTCCATCATTGCTACTTTGCCACAAACAACAGCAGCTGTCACTGAGCCTCTGGTACACATTCTGCCTCAAGGTATTAACATCAACACACAGCACAGAAGCATCCCCGTAACCAAGACTATGGAAGAGATGATGGAGGAACTTGCTAAAGAACTCCGTCACGAAATCCAGGCCAATCGAGGGAGTGCAGACTCTGTCAAAACTCAAGACCTTTGCTTAGTGTCAAAAGTGGATGTTCCTAAAAAGTTCAAGATTCCGGACTTCGACCGGTACAACGGGCTAACTTGTCCTCAAAATCACATCATCAAATACGTCCGGAAGATGGGCAATTACAAAGACAATGATTCCCTTATGATCCACTGTTTTCAGGATAGTCTGATGGAGGATGCCGCAGAGTGGTATACTAGTTTGAGTAAGAATGACATCCATACCTTTGATGAGTTAGCCACCGCTTTCAAGAGCCATTATGGGTTTAACACTCGACTGAGGCCAAATAGGGAGTTTCTCAGGTCCCTATCTCAGAAGAAGGAGGAAAGTTTCCGTGAATATGCGCAAAGGTGGAGAGGGGCGGCTGCCCGTATCACTCCTGCTTTAGATGAGGAAGAAATGACCCAGACGTTCTTAAAAACGTTGAAGAAAGATTATGTTGAGAGGATGATCATCGCTGCCCCGAACAACTTTTCGGAGATGGTCACCATGGGAACCCGTCTTGAGGAAGCCGTAAGGGATGGAATCATCGTGTTTGAGAAAGCTGAATCCTCTGTGAATGCGTCGAAGAGATATGGTAATGGGCACCACAAGAAGAAAGAAACGGAAGTGGGGATGGTGTCAGCTGGAGCCGGGCAATCAATGGCTACTGTTGCTCCTATCAATGCAGCTCAAATGCCTCCGTCATACCCATATATGCCGTATTCTCAGCATCCGTTCTTCCCACCGTTTTATCATCAGTACCCTTTGCCGCCGGGCCAGCCTCAAGTGCCCGTCAATGCAATTGCCCAACAGATGAAACAACAGATGCCGGTTCAACAACAACAACAAAATCAGCAAGCCAGGCCAACCTTCCCTCCTATACCGATGTTGTATGCAGAACTTCTTCCAACTCTACTCCAGAGAGGTCATTGTACAACTAGACAGGGTAAGCCCCCACCTGATCCGTTGCCTCCAAGGTTCAGGTCTGATCTCAAATGTGACTTTCATCAAGGTGCCTTGGGTCATGACGTCGAGGGGTGTTATGCTTTGAAGTATATCGTGAAGAAGCTCATCGATCAAGGGAAGCTGACTTTTGAGAATAATGTCCCACATGTCCTCGACAATCCGCTACCAAATCATGCCGTTGTGAATATGATCGAAGTGTGTGAAGAAGCTCCGAGACTTGATGTCCGCAACGTCGCAACTCCTCTGGTACCTCTACACATCAAGCTGTGCAAAGCTTCTCTGTTCAATCATGATCATGCCAAGTGTCTGGGATGTCTCCGTGATCCTTTGGGTTGCCATGCTGTTCAAGACGACATTCAAAGCTTGATGAATGATAATCTTCTGACTGTCAGTGATGTTTGCGTGATCGTGCCAGTTTTTCACGATCCACCTGTCAAGAGTGTAACTTTGAAGAAGAATGCTGAGCCTTTGGTGATAAGGTTGCCAGGACCAATTCCTTATGTTTCGGACAAAGCAGTGCCATACAAGTACAATGCTACTATGATAGAAAATGGAGTAGAGGTGCCTCTAGCCTCGTTTGCCACAGTAAGCAATATTGCCGAAGGGACTTCTGCAGCGCTAAGAAGCGGGAAGGTCCGTCCGCCGTTATTTCAGAAGAAGGTAGCTACGCCGACCATTCCACCAGTTGAAGAAGCAACTCCAACCGTTGTTTCACCCATTGCTACAGATGTGAACCAGTCAGGCAAGTCTATTGAGGATTCAAATTTAGATGAGATTTTGAGGATAATAAAGAGGAGCGACTACAAGATCGTTGATCAGTTGCTGCAGACTCCTTCGAAGATATCTGTATTGTCATTACTCTTGAGCTCCGAGGCTCACAGGAATACCTTGTTAAAGGTGCTGGAGCAGGCTTATGTTGACCACGAAGTTACGGTAGATCGTTTCGGTGGCATAGTGGGAAATATTACTGCTTGTAACAATCTCTGGTTTAGTGAAGAAGAGCTGCCGGAAGTGGGAAAGAGTCACAATCTGGCTTTGCACATCTCGGTGAACTGTAAATCGGACATGATATCAAATGTGTTGGTGGATACTGGTTCCTCTCTCAATGTAATGCCTAAGACAACCCTAGATCAGTTGAGCTACCGTGGGACCCCTTTGAGAAGAAGTACTTTCTTGGTCAAAGCTTTTGATGGATCTCGAAAGAACGTGCTGGGGGAGATAGACTTGCCGATAACCATTGGCCCTGAGAATTTCTTGGTTACTTTCCAGGTGATGGACATTAATGCATCCTACAGTTGCCTGCTGGGAAGACCGTGGATACACGATGCAGGTGCGGTTACTTCCACCTTACATCAGAAGTTGAAATTTGTGAAGAATGGAAAACTCGTTACAATCCATGGTGAAGAAGCGTACTTAGTCAGCCAATTGTCTTCTTTTTCTTGTATTGAAGCAGGGTCTGCTGAGGGAACTGCTTTCCAAGGTTTAACCATTGAAGGTGCAGAGCCTAAGAAAGCTGGGGCTGCTATGGCTTCTTTGAAGGATGCACAGAGAGCCGTCCAAGAGGGTCAAGCTGCCGGTTGGGGCAAGGTGATACAGCTCTGTGAGAACAAGCGTAAAGAAGGTCTCGGGTTCTCCCCGTCATCAAGGGTTTCCTCGGGAGTCTTCCACAGTGCTGGGTTTGTTAATGCTATCTCTGAAGAAGCCACTGGATCTGGTCTCAGGCCTGTATTTGTTACACCAGGAGGCATTGCGACAGATTGGGATGCCATTGACATTCCTTCAATCATGCATGTTTCTGAGTAATGTGTCTTGTTGCTTTAATGCTTTGTTTTCAAAATAACGATCCTCTCGCTCTGCCCAAAGTGAGAGTGATATTTTCTGTAAGGGCATGTTTGTTTCGGCATTGCCGTTGATTAATAAAATTTTGTCGTTTCTTCCACGACTACTTTTTTTTTTTTAGTGCTTTTTCCCTTGGAAACAATGGTAATGCCAGAAAAAACCAAAACGTCTGTATTTTCTTATTAATTTCAAAAATCTGCATGAAAAAAAAAAAAAAAAACTCTTTCTAAAATCATCCAATCATTATATGCAGGTTGAACCATAATAAACCCGTTGAACACAGTAATCCTACGGTTCCTCCAAGTTTTGATTTCCCTGGGTATGAAGCCGAAGATGAGGAAAGTAATGACATACCGTATGAGATCACTCGGTTACTTGAGCAAGAAAAGAAAGCCATTCAGTCTCACCAAGAAGAGATTGAGCTTATCAACATAGGTACCGAGGAAAACAAGCGAGAAATCAAGATTGGTGCTACTCTAGAGGAAGGGGTTAAACAGAAGATCATCCAACTCCTCCGGGAATATCCGGATATTTTTGCATGGTCCTATGAAGATATGCCAGGTCTAGACCCTATGATCGTGGAGCATCGGATCCCCACCAAGCCTGAATGTCCTCCCGTCAGGCAGAAATTGAGAAGGACTCATCCTGATATGGCTCTCAAGATTAAGAGCGAGGTTCAAAAGCAAATTGATGCGGGTTTCCTCATGACAGTTGAGTACCCTGAATGGGTTGCTAATATTGTGCCTGTGCCAAAGAAGGATGGTAAAGTTCGGATGTGTGTTGACTTCAGAGACCTGAACAAGGCCAGTCCAAAAGACAACTTTCCATTACCTCATATTGATGTGCTTGTTGATAATACTGCTCAATCTAAGGTGTTTTCCTTCATGGACGGTTTCTCCGGTTACAATCAGATCAAAATGTCTCCGGAAGATAGAGAAAAGACATCTTTTATCACTCCATGGGGTACCTTCTGCTACAAAGTGATGCCGTTCGGCCTAATCAATGCTGGTGCTACCTATCAAAGGGGAATGACCACTCTGTTTCATGACATGATTCACAAAGAAGTTGAGGTATATGTGGATGACATGATTGTGAAGTCAACAGATGAGGAGCAGCATGTTGAATATTTAACAAAGATGTTTGAAAGGTTGAGAAAATACAAGCTGCGATTGAATCCCAACAAATGTACATTCGGTGTCAGGTCCGGAAAGTTATTAGGCTTCATTGTCAGCCAAAAGGGCATTGAAGTCGATCCTGATAAAGTCCGGGCCATCCGAGAAATGCCGGCTCCACAGACAGAGAAGCAAGTCAGAGGTTTCTTGGGACGTTTGAATTACATCTCCCGATTCATATCTCATATGACCGCAACCTGTGGGCCGATTTTCAAGCTACTTAGAAAGAACCAGCCTGTTGTATGGAATGATGAATGCCAAGAAGCTTTTGATAGCATCAAGAATTACTTGTTGGAACCACCTATCCTTGTCCCACCCGTGGAAGGAAGGCCTTTGATTATGTATTTGGCAGTATTTGATGAATCCATGGGATGTGTACTTGGTCAACAAGATGAAACCGGAAAGAAAGAGCATGCTATCTACTATCTGAGCAAGAAGTTCACCGATTGTGAAACTCGGTATACAATGCTTGAGAAGACTTGTTGTGCTCTAGCTTGGGCTGCCAAACGCCTGCGTCATTATTTGGTGAATCATACAACTTGGCTGATATCCAGAATGGATCCGATAAAGTATATCTTTGAGAAAGCGGCCGTTACTGGGAAGATCGCACGCTGGCAGATGCTTTTGTCTGAATATGATATTGTGTTCAAAACTCAAAAGGCAATCAAAGGCAGCATCCTCGCCGATCACCTTGCTTATCAACCTCTTGATGATTACCAACCAATTGAATTCGATTTCCCTGATGAAGAGATCATGTATTTAAAATCCAAAGACTGCGAAGAACCGTTGATTAATGAAGGTCCAGATCCCAATAGCAAGTGGGGTTTAGTCTTTGATGGTGCTGTCAATGCTTATGGCAAAGGAATTGGGGCAGTCATTGTATCCCCGCAAGGGCATCACATTCCCTTTACCGCCCGAATTCTGTTCGAATGTACCAACAACATGGCTGAGTATGAAGCATGTATCTTCGGGATCGAGGAAGCAATTGACATGAGAATCAAACACCTCGACATCTATGGAGACTCTGCGCTCGTCATCAATCAGATAAAGGGTGAATGGGAGACCCACCATGCTAAGTTGATTCCTTATCGTGATTATGCGAGACGTTTGCTGACATATTTTACAAAGGTTGAGCTGCACCATATTCCTCGTGATGAGAACCAAATGGCTGATGCTCTTGCTACTCTATCCTCCATGTTTCGAGTAAACCATTGGAATGATGTGCCATTAATCAAAGTGCAACGCCTTGAAAGACCTTCACATGTGTTTGCTATTGGGGATGTGATCGATCAGGCTGGTGAAAATGTGGTTGACTGTAAACCCTGGTACTACGACATCAAACAGTTCTTGCTGAGCCGTGAGTATCCGCCGGGTGCTTCCAAACAAGACAAGAAGACCTTGAGAAGATTGGCCAGTAGATTCCTGTTAGATGGAGATGTTCTGTACAAGAGAAACTATGACATGGTATTGTTAAGATGTGTTGATGAACATGAAGCGGAGCAGTTAATGCATGATGTACATGACGGTACCTTCGGGACCCATGCTACAGGGCATACTATGTCGAGGAAGTTGTTACGGGCAGGTTACTACTGGATGGCCATGGAGCATGATTGCTACCAGTACGCCAGAAAATGCCACAAATGTCAAATCTATGCTGATAAGATTCATGTGCCTCCGCACGCCCTCAATGTTATTTCATCCCCATGGCCGTTCTCAATGTGGGGCATCGACATGATTGGAAGAATTGAACCGAAGGCTTCAAATGGTCATCGTTTCATCTTAGTGGCAATTGACTACTTCACCAAGTGGGTTGAAGCAGCATCTTATACCAATGTGACCAAGCAAGTGGTAGCTAAGTTCATCAAGAACAACATCATCTGTCGATATGGTGTTCCCAGCAAGATTATTACCGACAATGGTACCAACCTGAACAACAATGTGGTGCAAGCTCTTTGTGAAGAATTCAAAATTGAGCATCATAACTCTTCTCCTTATAGACCTCAGATGAATGGTGCAGTTGAGGCCGCCAACAAGAATATCAAGAGAATTGTCCAGAAGATGGTAACCACTTACAAGGACTGGCATGAGATGTTACCCTATGCTCTGCATGGCTACCGTACTACTGTGCGCAGTTCAACCGGGGCAACCCCTTTCTCTCTTGTATATGGTATGGAAGCAGTTCTTCCTTTGGAAGTGGAGATCCCATCTCTCCGTGTGATCATGGAAGCAAAGTTATCCGAGGCTGAATGGTGCCAGAGCCGGTATGACCAGTTGAATTTGATTGAGGAAAAACGTATGGATGCCATGGCTCGTGGACATTCATATCAAGCAAGAATGAAGACTGCTTTTGACAAGAAAGTCCATCCTCGAGAATTCAAGGTAGGGGAACTGGTATTGAAAAGGAGGATAAGCCAGCAACCTGACCCAAGGGGCAAGTGGGCGCCTAACTATGAAGGTCCTTATGTTGTAAAGAAGGCCTTCTCCGGTGGTGCTTTAATCCTTACACACATGGACGGTGTAGAACTTCCTAATCCAGTGAATGCCGATATAGTCAAGAAATACTTTGCCTAGAAATATGAAAAGAACAGCGTGGTAGGTCGAAAACCCGAAAGGGCGGCCTAGGCAAAAATGCGCTTCCCGGTGGATCGAAAACCCGAAAGGGCGGTCCAGGCAAAAATAAGGGACAAAAAAAATATATGAAAAGCTCGCTGAGATTGTATGCAACTCAGGCAAGAATGAGCGTCTCGATGAGCCGAAAACCCGAAAGGGCGGTTCATGCAAAAATGAGATTGAAACAAAAAGCAAGTAACTATATCTGGCCAACCACCGTCCCCCTTGGGACATCTGCAGCTGTTAATGACCATCTTCATCAAAAGCTCCTATGCTTGCGAATTCAAAGTTCCTAGGAAATGCCATGATTACTGTGTTCAATGTACCACCAACCAATAAAATTACCATTTTCCAAGCTTTGTAAATCCGTGGAGTCACGCCTTTGGCTGACCACCACTCTTATACATCAATTTGAGCTTGTGCTTTTGTTTGAAATTCTATTTTCTTCTACTTTCAAAGCTATATACGAAACATTTTCTTTCTATTTTGATAATGACAATGCTTGAAACGAACATTTTTGAAAATTAAAAACTTTTTGTCTATTTTGAAAAGCAAACCTGAGCAACAGGGTACATTCAAATGAAACATGCATGAGCGAGAGTATGTCAATGTCTATTTCAATACAAGCAGGTTCTCCTCCAGGTTAGTCTGTGGTCAATGGCAAGAATGAAAAAACAGAATGAAAATGCATGAAAGTGAATGAGCTCGCTAAGTTGAAAACCCGAAAGGGCGGCTTAGGCAAAAATGAGCACCCCGCTGGATTGAAAACCCGAAAGGGCAGTTCAGGCAAAAATGGGGCATTGAAAAGAATTTATTGCCCCGGTGGATCGAAAACCCGAAAGGGCGATCCAGGCAAAAATGGGATGCAAAAAAATGAATGATGAAAATGAGAATGTAACATGCAAAAAGCATTGACCACAGATGCAATGTCTACAACATACCCAGCTTTGAAATGCCCAGCACAACGGCGTTTTCCCCAGTAAAGTCTCTCAAGATTCTATCCCCAGCAAGTTGCATACCTACCTGCCCTCAGCCATGGTTCCAATACGTCTCCCAACGACGTCATTTCCAAAGAGGATTTCCAAGAATGTGTAATATAGCACGAGCCACTACGTGCCCAATACTCTAATGTCTTGTCTTCCCCGTGAAGTCGTGCCTACAAACTGCCAACAGTCATGCATTACAAGCATTCATACATGCATAATCATGCATATTACGTGTCCATCCATTTAATGAAACTGTTATATCATTCATGCATATCGCATTTCCAATGTCAACATCAGTCTCAATTCAATACTCATGTCAGGTTCTCTGTCAAAACCTTGTGAGCCAATAATATCGGTCAATTTCTACTTTTCAATTTAAATCGGCGTCAAGTCAATCTCAATCTATATTTTGTCAAAAAAAATAAAAAACAATCCCCAGTGAATATGTTTCTGTTTGGTCAAGTGGCTAGTTCAAGTCCAAGAACAGCTTGTACCTATCAATTTGCTTATATTACCGGTCGAGTGCCCAGCTCAATCCAAGAGCAGCTTGTACCTGTCAATATGTTTCCGTTCAGTCAAGTGACTAGCTCAATCCAAGAGCAGCTTGTACCCGTCTATCTGTTTCTGTTCGCTCAAGTGGCTAGCTCGACCCAAGAGCAGCTTGCGCCTGTCCATTTTTGTATTTGTCTCCGGTGGAGTAACCAGTTCGAATCCTTAAGAACAAGCTCGCACCTGTCTATTTGCCATGTTTTCAGTCGGGTCACCAGTTCGAATCCGTAAGAACAACTCGTACTTGTCAATTTTCTTTTTTTTTCCAGTCGAGTCACCAGTTCGAATCCATAAGAACAACTCGCACTTTCCAATATCCCCAAGTGAGTTACCAGTTCGAATCCATAAGAACAACTCATGTTTGTCCAGTAACCTCTATCCCCTGTGAAGTTACCAGTTCGAATCCAAGAACAGCTTATACCTGTCCAACTTGTTTCTAGTTTCCCGTTACTCTGCTATTCACTATCTTTGTCAATGTCTATCAATCCCGCCATGGATACGACATATTTTGTTAATTCCAATCCCCATGAGGTCTTGCATTCATAATCCAAATGATGCATGGCATGCATATTATTTGAAAATGGGTAGGCGTATTTTTACGTCCAAACACAGTGCAAATGCTAATATTTAAGTATCTTCGTCCTGTCAAGCCAAAGACTCCGTCTCTTGACTCTCCAGACAAAGAAACTTAAATAGGGGCAGCTGTTATACCCCGTTTTTTGGACCTAAAAATACTGGGCCCAATTTCATTTCAAACTTTGTCGATTATCAAATTTCAACTGCACAGTTCAAATTGTCTCTGCCTCGCAGTATTTTCAATCACAATTTTACCTATGTTTTTCTTGCATAAGATCTTTCAAAATGTCTTTACTTGTCTTGTAAGTCATTCAAAAGTGTCTCTGAATCATTACATTGCTTTTTCTACAGTTTATTTCAAAATTTGCAAAAAGTCATACAGAAGGGTATTTTGGTCATTTCCTGCAGTGGGACCCATTTTCATCCTTGTGACTGTCTCTGAGTCTTTTCAGATTACTTTTAAACATTTCATCAGTAAACTTTGTTAAAATTCATTTCAAACTTGCATCTGAGTCAGTGTCGAGTCAATTTGATTCAGTTTAGGTCGTTTTTAGCCCTAGGGGCATTTTGGTCATTTCACATAAAATTTTGGCATGGGGAGGTTACTTTGAAGTACCTCATTTAGGCCATTGGTTCGTTTTAGTCCGTTTTGTCAATTTTATTTTTGTTTCGCTTTACGTTTGGTCAAATTACGTTTTTTATTCAATTTTTATTTTTAATTACATTTTGGTCCGGTTTCTTTTCCAATTTTCATTTCAGTCCTTTTTTGGTCAATTACAGTTTAGTCCTTAAGTTTTGTTTTTTGCAGAAAAGTCCATTTTTTTGTACAAAGCCGTGCCATTTTCTTCTCCAAATCCAGGTGTCCTGTTTTCATTGGTTCAGATGCACACATGTCAGCTATAAAAGCAGTGAGTCAGAGTCAAAGCCATTAACTACACGCCACATCACAAACAGAAATTACAATCTCTCTCATTTCAGTTACGGATCAAAAACCCAGAAATCACTAAGAACACTGAACAATCACAAACCCTAACCGTTTCAGATTCAACCAAAAATCATCCAGAACCAATACGAAATACAATAGATCCATCACAGTTCTCAGTGATTCACTGAAGAATCATCATCATAGAACTTTTTCTCTGCAATTCAAGCGCAGATCCATCACCGTTTGGCGACGAATCCCTGCACGATCACAGAGATCAGAGTGAAGAAGAAGAGGGAAAGAAAACGAAGAATCTGGACCGGTGAAGAACAGGAAGAATCACTGATTTATTTTCAGTTTCAAGGCCGGAAATCAACACAGAAAGCACAGAATCTCCATCAAAAATTTCAGGTAAAAACTCAGAACCTCTTTGCAAAATAAAATCATAGTTTAAACCTGCAAAATCACGCAAGCAGCAAACTTAACAATTTTCCAGAATCACAAAAAAAACCGTAACCGTAACCGTAACCGTAAAACGCGTGAATCTCGTTTTTCTCTTTTCAAAAAGCATCAACGCAAGCGAATCGTTATAGATCAAGAAGGATAAAAGAGGATTTGATCCAAGAAAGTTTCAAAGAAAAAAAAGAGTTTCAAAACCGTGACATAAAACCTCAGATCTACAACGATTCAGACCTTGCATGCAAAATCCAGTGCCATATTCGTGTTTAGGATAAAAAAGGATGTCTGGAAACGTAAGTTTTTTTTGAAAATGGTGAAGTTCGTTCAACTCCGGCGGCGGCGCCACCACCTTGGGCGGCCGGCCACCGTGCCGGAGGAACAAGCCTCACCGGGGAAGATGAAGATCTTCCATCTTTTCCAGAATCCGGTGAGAGGAGGGAGGTGAGAGAAGAGAGAAGAGTTTTAGAGAGAGAGGAGTTTAGAGAGAGGAAGAAGAGAGTAAAATGAAAAAACCGGTGCCTGTACCCTTATATAGCCAGTGAACCGGACCGGTCCAGAACCGGTCCATTCCCCTTTGATTCCTGGCCGTTTGATCTAGGGTTTTATGATCCTGGATCAATCGTGCGTCTCCTGTGCATCCGGATCTTGTGGTTATTGGGCTTGGACTTTATCCTTTTTTTTTTTACGTTTTTGCTTTTCCTGTGCTATTCACACCCCTGTTTTTTGCTATCTGCACCTATGTCTTGATTAAAATTGTGATAAAATTCCTAGGAAAATTCATACATGTTTCTTGATATTTTCTTAGTGTTTTTATGACATTTTTGCACATTAAGGATCTATGAAATTTTTGTATAATTAATTCATAGCATTTTAATTCTTTTTGAATTATTTGTTATGGATTCTTCTTCACACATTTGTCCTTGATGTGAGAATATGTAATAAAAACTACTTGATGTGTTAATATGAGAAATTTGTGCCTATAATTTCATGTTGATTTGCTGTTTTGATTTGGTTCATAAGTTCTTGATTTTATGAACAATATATGCCTATTTTGAAAGATATAAAATGCCAAGTTTATTCTAGAAAATATGGCATGAAACCATGCTTGCATGTTTCCAATAATTCCATGCTATAACTTGAGATAAAGAAAACTCTTTCAAAATTTGTTGAAGCATGAGAATTAGAGGCCAAGAATGCTTTAGGTTTCATACCTAAGTTTTTAGGGTTTAATGTCATTTTGTTAACTTTTTGTGCCATCTTGCATGCTTTTATTTCTTAGCACTTGTTATGTTTTTTTCTTTTTACTAACAAGTTTATTTCCATGTTTCATGCATCTCATTTAGCATTCCCTCCACCTTCTTTAGCCTAGCATTTATTCTTGCAAGTTTTACTTCGTTTTAGAGATGTAATTTGTCATCATTATTTTGTAGCTTGGCAAAGGGGCCATAGAATGTATTTAGGCAATTTTTGTAATATGGACTATGGACACTATGACGCACCGACACGCACACACTCACCTTAGATGTATGCATAGGATTGTATGGTTAAATAAGCGTTTAGGTTTTAAACACTTAGAGAAAATCCATCTTTTTTTCAAAAAAAAAACAATTGAACTTCACTTCAAAAATTTTCATAATAAATATGAAGTCAACACTTCATTTTTTTTCTTTTCTTTTTCTTAAGAAAAATTCAATTCATCTTAATCATTTAGACTTTCTTTTTAATCACTAATCAAACCTCACTTTTTGCTAAATCTAATGCCCTTGAGGCCTCTCATCTCTATTCTTCAAAAATCTCTTTTCAAACTTAAAATCAACCAATAAAAACAAAAACCATCTTTGAGCAAGAACTACGCCGGTTTTGATCCCGTAAAACGGTACGTAGGCAATGAGTCAAAACTCATCCAAGCCGAAATAAAAATCAAATTCTACTTCTTCTCACCCCCATTCTTCACTAAACATACCTCCTCCTTTTACAAATAAGCAATAAAATTAAAGCGTAGAAATAAACTTAGGAAAACGGCTCCTATAGAGGACTATAGTTACTCCGGGTGCCTAACACCTTCCCGTAGTAAAACCGACCCCCGAACTTAGAATCTAAGGGTTTTTTCTCAATTTTTCCCTTCCCAAGAAAAAAGAGAGATATCAACGGTCGAAAGGTACAAGTCCAATTAAATGGCTTGGCACCCAAAAACCATGATAACAAGCATCACCGATTTATTTTCGGATTCAAGAACAACAGCAACGAAACAGAATCAAACCAAGATTTTCCGAAGATTTTCGCTTGAATCTCCAATCGAACCAGAGGTAAAAACACTCAAACTTCATCATTTTCCTTTCAAAGTATCAACAAAGACGAAACAATGTAAATCCCTAGGATTCAAACGTTCAGAAAACCTAAAGAATAACTTTTCAAAATCGTATGAAAAATCTTAGATCTACGTTGTTTCAAGCTTTGTCTGTAAAAAATAAGTTCAGATTCGTGTTTAAAATGAAAAAGGATATCTTAATCTGTAAAAAAAATTTGAAAACGGAGAGGTTTCTCATCTCCGGTGCGGCGGCGCCGCCCTGTTGGGCCGGCAAACCACCACACCGGAGCGGTGAAGCTCGCCGGAGAAGATGAAGATCATCTTCTGATTTTCCAGAAAATTCTAGAGAGAAGAGAGAAGACTGAAACTTAGAGAGAGAAAGAAGGTTTGCAAATGAAAGAACCGGCGTTCAGACTTTTAAATAGGCTAGTGAACCGGACCGGTCCGAAACCGGTCCATTCCCGTTGATTCCTGGCCGTTTGATCTAGGGTTTCAGGACTCTGGATCAATCCTGTGGCTCCTGTGCGCCCAGGCTTTTAGGAGTTGGGTTGGGCCTATTTTCTTTGGTTTTCTTACGTCTTTACTATTTTTTGTGCTATTCACACCGTTTTTCTTGCTATTTGAACCAGTGCTTTGATCAAAAATCTTGATAAAATTTCTAAAAATTTCATGCTTGCTTTTTGATGTTTTCTTGATGTTTTTTATGACATTTTTGCATATTGAGGTTGATAAAATCTTGTATGATTGATTCATAGCATTTTAATTCTTTTTGGATTATTTCTTATGAATTTTTTGTCATATCTTTGTCCTTGATTTGTGGATATGTGATAAAAGCCTTTTGATGTGTTGATATGAGATAGTTATGCCTATAATCACATGTTGATCTTGCTGTTTTGGATTGATTCGTGAAGCCTTGATTTTGTGAGCAATGTATGTATATTTTGGGAAATGAAATGCTAAGCCTATTTTAAAAAAAGGTTGGTATGAAATTATGCTTGAATGATTCCAATAATTCCATGTTATAGCTTGAGATAAAGAAAACCATTTCAAAATTTACCATGGCATGAGAATTAGAGGCCACAAATGCTTTAAGTTTCATACCAAAATTCTTAGGGTTTGTTATCATTTTATTACTATCTTTGTGTCATTTTATATGCTTTCGTCTCTTGTTACTTTTTATGCTTTATTTCACTAACAAGTTTATCTCCATATTTCATACATCTCATTAAGCATTGCATTCCTATTTCAATTTTTACATAGTTTAGTTTTTTTGTATTCTTTTATTTTCATTTGGGAAATGTAATATTTAGGTAGGTTTTATTTCTTTTAAATTTCTTACAAAGGCCATAGAATGTAACTAGGACAATGTAAAGGACTATGGACACTATAAGTGATGTACACCGACACAAGCACCGACACGCACACACGTTGCATGATTACCGTTTAGATGTATGCTTAGGAAACGCGATTTTTAGACAAATGTCAATTTTCAAAAAAATAATAAACCAATTCCATCACTCAAATTTTTCCAAACAAACCTTGGAGTCAAAACTCCATTGAGTTTTTTTCTTTACTTTCTTAAGCAAATCCAAATGAATCCTAATTTCTACTTAGACTTTTTTTAATAACAATTGAACCAACCATTCACCATTTTTCTCTCTTATGCCTTTAAGGCCTCTTTCTCTTCTTCAAAACCATTTTCCAACAAAAACTAAAATCAACCAAACAAAAAAATATTTTTTGAGAATGAACTACATGGAGTTTGATCCCTTAAATGGGTATGTAGGCATGAGGTCAAAACCTCTCCAAGTCCACTAAAATAAAACCTCAAACACTTTCTCCCCCCCATTCTTAACATAAGTAAATTTCCTTTTTCATAAGTAGCATTAAAAATAAAGCGTAGACATAAACTAAGAAAACGGCTCCTATAGAGTACTATAGTCACTGCGGGTGCCTAACACCTTCCCGTAGTGAAAACGACCCCCGAACTTCGAATCTAAGGGTTTTTTCTCAATTTTGCCCTTCCCAAGAAAAAATAGAGAATATCAAAGATTGAAAGGTTCAAGCCTAATTTATGACTTGACACCCGAAAATCGATATAACATGTGTTAAGGATCTTTGTGGAAATATTGAACAAAAGGATCAAAGGTTCTATGCTACAAAAGGAACATATTTATTATGATATACCTTCAAAGGAATGAAGAGAAATAAATAAATATAGATCCTATGAGAGAACAACAAAAGAACCCATAAGAATTAGACAACACATCAAGAATGAAGTTCCAAAGCCAATAAGAAATGGACAACACATCAAGGCAAAGGAATAGATAAAATCCAAATCTCCTGTACTTGCTTTCCTTCTCTCCAAGGCGTGAGAGTTTGACAGCCCAACAAAAGCAATCTTGGTTGCCAACTAGCAAGCAAGAATTATGCATGGTACTATTCATGATGTCACACTTTAAAGCAAGTTGTCTAAAGCAGATTTTTGAGAACTTTCTCAGAATTTCGAGAACAAGCTGCCAGACATTTTTTTCACAAAAGTTTCTCACATTAATGAGTTAGCAAGCTTTCTTTACTCTTCCTCTTATACCCTCAGGAGCGTGTTTTATTTACTACATCAAGGGACTCCTTTCATCTATAAATACAAGGGCTTGCAAAGAGGAAAGGCATTGAGTCATTAAGCAAATAAAATCATACTTGATTGTCAAAGCATCAAGAATATTCCAAAGGCTCTTTCATCACAAGAAATAGAAAAAATCGAGCATCAACTCTTTTACTTGAGTTCTTTACAAAGGCAACAAAAAACATTGTATAACAAAAGCAAAGATATTGAAAAGAATCACTAAAAGTGTTTAGTGATTGATTGTAAAAATCTAGTAAGTGAAACTAGTGCAAAGCCCAAGGGGTGAAAAGAAAGATATTGTATAGATCAACTAAGTGATCTAAAAGAAAAGGAGGAGTTGAGCTTAAGTTATAACTCAACTACCTAGTGGATAATCTCACAGTATTGTGGGGACTGGACTAACCCACATTGGGGGAATCAGGATAACTTCTTATGTGTGACTCTCTCTTTCCCAAGGATGTCCGCACTTAAGTCATCACTCTTTATCAAGAGTAACGACTTGCGGGGCTACTGTTATGGACCGACCAAAAGGATCTTTGGCCCATTTACTTAGGCCTAATACTATCCAAAGCCCAAACACCACGTTTGGCAAATTTACTTGCAACACACTCTTCTCCCGCAAGGGGGGTGCGAGGAGCGAGCAAGACCGGTTCAAACGAGCCACAACGTCTCTCTGCACGTTCCCGCAATAAGTTCTATGGCGGTTACACTTCCCACGAACCAAGTGTGCCATTACAACGGCTCTGCAACCCTCCACCTCTATAAATAGGGGACTCATAGGAGTCCCCAAGGTAGAATCTATCTCTTTCTCTAAACCCTCACTCTTTGACCTCTACTTACTTGAGCGTCGGAGTGTCTGCAGGTACACACCCCCATTCGCTCTAAGAAGCATTCTGACGCATCCTACCACCACCTAAACCACCGCATTCAAAGCACCGACAGTCACCTTCTGATCAGATACGATCACTGTTGCTTTAAAAAATCTTATTTTTCCATATTGGGACCCATTTTTAATATTTGAACGATGTATACGCAAAATCATTTCATTGGGCATACACAAATTGAGTTTGTGTTTGGTACATGAAATAAATCTGCACTTGTCGCCGTCAATCGATAACACCAAAACATAGAAAATTTAAAAATCACAACTTTTCCTACTCGAAATTGAACTAAGAATCAACGTAATCTCAATATTAAACTCGAAGACTCAATTGAGTCACGATAAAATTTATGATTACTCTTTAAATTGTTTTCTCCACTTTAAATTTATGATAATTGACATATCAATTTAATAATAAAAGTAATTTGATAATATTGTTACGCTCATTATTTTATGGGTCTTGTTAACTTGTGCCCTAAGGGCACAAGATAAGAAACTAAATGTAAAAACTTAACCTTAAAAATTGTGCATTTTAAACCTTAAAATCTTAAAAATTTATCTTTTCAATGCAATATTTATTATTTATTTCTATTTTAAGATCTTTCTCTTGTGCCCTAAGGACACAAGTTAACATTTCTCTTATTTTATTTATAAATTCACCTGACAATTCTTGTAAGACTGATGAATTAAATTTACACTTTTAGAAAACAAATGACACAATCAATGAATCATGGTGAAGGAATGCAGTAGAAAAACACCTGGCCCTTCGAATTAAACCCCAAATCTAATACAAAATCATCCTTATTTGAAAAACTAAACAATTGTATTGAACGAGGGTTTTGATATATGAAATTTTCAAATTCAAAATATGTTATTATAACATTTTTAATTTTAAGAATGTACTAATTACAAGTATTAATTTATCATTATCTAAAAGTATATACTTTTTTAAAAATATGAAAGATTTATCCATTTTCCTCTATATTTTTCATCTTCAAAAGCTCTCCTCCTTCAAACTCACAAACAAAATCTTAGAATACGTAAATTAGGTTCATGTGTCATACCTAAACTGAATTTATGCATACACTGTACATAAATTTTGTTTGCGAGCAGTATGTGACTGTTGATAACAATAGTTTTTAAAACAAGTTACAAGATCTTTCCACAAAAACAAAAAGACCAACTTACAAGATATTCAATCAATTTAACAACCGCACATTAAAATCAAGTAACCAACTTCGATATGACGTATATGCAAACTCAGTCCACGTAGACATACGCAAACTGACATACACAAACTAAGTTTGCGTATGGTACATGAAATGAATTTGCACTTGTCATTGCCAACCCATAACACGAAAATGCAGAAAATTAAATAATCACAACTTTTCCTACTCAAAATCGCACTAAGAATCAACATAATCTCAATATTGAACTAGGAGATTAAATTAAGTGACGATAAAATTGTGAATGACCTACTTGAATATTTAGCCTATAAATTGTTTTGTCCATTATTTTTTTAATAGACGAAATGATAAATAACCATTGAATCTCATATATACAAGTGAAAACTTTGTAAATTCGAATTTTTGTTTATGGACAATTGTTTTTCTCCACTCTAAATTTATGATAATTGACGACGTATATCAATTTATTAATAAATGATCATTCCTTTATTTATAATTTCTCCTTATTTTTGTTATTTCTCCTTATTGAGTAGTATAGATGAATTACATTTACATGTTTTTTTAGGCAAATTACATGTACATGTTAAATATTAAATACTTATGAAAAGAATTTATCTTTGTTGGACAAGAACCACAGAAAACAAATGACACAATTAATGAAGCAGAGTGAAGGAACACAATAGGAAAACACCGTTAAACCCCAAATCTCTTACTATCCTATCTTGTTCATTACACATCACACTCACCTCATTGGTGGAAACTGTCCTTATCTCACCTTGCCCAACCTCTTGCCTCCCTTTTGTTCCCACTTTCCATTCCCATTCTCTTCAATTTCACTAAACGTGACTCACACATTCACCTACAATTTCCTCTTGAAACACATGAAGTTCTAAATTCAAACCTTTCAAGTTCAACTCAAGCTTAATTCTCAATACACCCACCATATATAAAGAGAGTACAAGGGAGAATATAAGATAGCAATAAACCTAAGGAAAGAACAACTCCTTAAAGAAACATAAACATTATCATAACCCAAACACAAACATGAGTGCTGTGAATCTTAACACATGGACACACTCCAATTTCATGTGCAATCAAGTTACTACTACTGCTACAACTAGATCCAGATCCAGAATCCCATCTTTCTATTTTACCAAAATACCCATTTCAGTTTCACCCATTAAACCATCAAAACCCAATTCTTCTTCATTTTCTTTCTCTGTTTCTTCATTACTTACAAAACAAGAACCAATAGAAGCAGAAGAGCAAAACCCAATCTTCAATTTCAAATCCTACATGATAGAAAAAGCAACTAGGGTTAACAAAGCCTTAGACGACGCCGTTTCATTACGCGAACCGTTAAAAGTTCATGAAGCCATGCGTTACTCTCTTCTCGCCGGCGGAAAACGCGTTCGGCCGGTTCTCTGTTTAGCCGCCTGTGAACTCGTCGGAGGAACCGAACCGATGGCGATGCCAGCCGCCTGCGCCGTTGAAATGATCCACACGATGTCTCTCATCCACGATGACCTTCCTTGTATGGATAACGATGATCTCCGGCGAGGTAAACCTACAAACCACAAAGTCTTCGGAGAAGACGTTGCTGTTCTCGCCGGAGATGCTCTTCTCGCTTTTGCTTTCGAACATATTGCCGTCTCCACCGTTGATGTTTCTCCGGCGCGAATTGTCCGTGCAATCGGTGAATTAGCGAAATCAATAGGCTCGGAAGGACTCGTTGCGGGACAAGTTGTTGATATAAACTCAGAAGGTTTATCCGATGTCGGACTCGAACGGCTTGAATTCATTCATTTGCATAAAACTGCAGCTTTGTTAGAAGGTGCTGTTGTTCTTGGTGCAATATTAGGTGGTGGAAGTGATGAAGATGTTGAAAAACTGCGAAAATTCGCGACATATATTGGTTTATTGTTTCAGGTTGTTGATGATATTCTTGATGTGACGAAATCTTCACAAGAGTTAGGGAAAACTGCTGGGAAAGATTTGGTAGCTGATAAGGTTACTTATCCTAAGCTTTTAGGGATTGAGAAATCGAAAGAGTTTGCTGAGAAATTGAACCGTGATGCACAAGAACAACTTTCTGGGTTTGATTTGAATAAATCTGCTCCTTTGATTGCTTTGGCTAATTACATTGCTTATAGGCAAAACTAGATTGTTTTGTTTATTGTTGTAATGTTAAATTATTAAACAGTTTAGGAGATTTAGATTTGTTTATCTATTGGGGAATGTATAAAATAATTGTTGAATTATTTCCCCTTTTCAATGTGTTTTTGTGTTCATTTTTGTTACGGTATGAATTTGTAATTAAATGTTGTTATATTATCTCATCCATTAGGAAAAGTATACTTGTAGTATGTTTATTTGAATGAAGCAGAGGATGAATTATGTGTTAATTCAGTAGAGGTTTTTGAAACTTGAATACCTCCACTTTTAACACCAACTCAACCTATAATACACGCTTATGTTCGATATCATGTTAGATATGTCAGAATCACAGTGACCCACTCAATAACTACACTTTATAGTTTCTGCAAAATCATGACATGTCATTGTAATTCTGTCATTTCAATCAAAATCAAATTACTTACATGATTAATATCACGGTTGGTTTATCGACCCACCCTTGTGTTGCAAATAGTTGCATTGTCTCATGTTCATTCTGCTGTCTAATTTTCAGCTGAGTATGAAAAACTTAACTGCTGAGGGAATTAGTAGGTTAGGCATTTTAATTCAACATGCCCTCAGTGATAATTTCTTTTTAGGGATTGGGTAAATAGTATATCATCAATCTTGTTGACTATTAGATTCTTTCAAGCAAACCGATTGGTTGATGTTTGTTATTTTCAAATTTAACATCAGCATGTGATTTGATCTGTCATTAAAAAAAACATGTGATAGTCGATAAAAAACACCAGCATGTGACACACATGAACTTGAATTTTTTTTATGGAACACATGGACTTGAAATTAAAAGTGTTTATTACTGTTAGGTGCTTAAACCACCTCCTTTTTGTTTGAGCAAAAGTACAAAATCTTAGGTTCATTGAATAAATGACGTATAAGAGATTTTTTATTTGTTTGTTTTTTGGAGAGGAATATCTCAAGTTGTTGAGTCGAAATTGTAGTTTATATATTTGACTCTCGTGGCTGACTTTGAAACGGGCCTTTGTGTAAAGAATTGTTAGACAAAGTCTGGTAATTCTATCTTGAATTAGTTATGATTAGTTGAATTTTATACTTGATTTGAATGTCGTACCAATGGCAACCTCTCTTAATCATTAATTCAGTCTCTTTGTCCATTCAAATTGTAGGTTCTTTGTCATTGTTCATTAACAACTCTGGGTCCACCTTTTCTGGATGATGTCAATTCTTTTTGCTCGATGCTCATTGATTCTCGCTTCTTATGAAGCGGAAATGATCAATGCATTGTGATTGATATGGGCCCCGTTTGGATTGGCTTATTTTGAGTTTATATGGACTTATCTACTTTCATAAGTCTTTTTAAAGGTGTTTGGATAAATAAATAAAAATAGTTTATCATAGTTTCATAAGCTGCTTATGCCATATTTTAATAAGCCTAAATTTTCAGCTTACCCTCCGGCTTAACAAGGAGCTTATGAATTTATGTAACCTCCTTCGATTCTCTCTGGATCCACTTTTTCAAAACATATATTTTAATTTTTTTGTTTTTGTTTTTAGAAACAAACATATATTTTAATTATAATGTTAGTTATCTTTGACGGTACATGAGTAACAAAATTGTTATATATTTATCTTACCAAAGTAACACACATAACTAAAATTATTTTTTTTCAAGGAAGAATTTTATTATTTTTTTGTTACGTAACAAAACGAAACTGAATAAATAAAACAAACTTAACTTGTCTTTTTTTGGTAACAAACTGTACACTATTATCTTTGATTTTTGTGGTTCGATTCTTTGATTTCTTTGTTAAATTAAAGATATTTAAAATTTGGCAAAATTACACTTTTAGTCTCTTAACTTAATTTCAGGTAACAATTTGGTCTTTTACCTTTTTTTCATTTCAATTTGGTCCTTTTTTTTCCATTTTCATATGAATTTTTAAGCTTAAAATTCATGATTTTATTTTCTTATGGTCTTTCAATCTTCAAATCTATGATCCTCGTCTATGTTTGCATAAGAATATTAGATTTGAAGCTTGAAAATGTATATAAAAATGGACAAAAAGGACCAAATTTTGAAATGAAAAAAAGATAAAGGACCAAACTGTTACCTGAAATTAAGTTAAGGGACTAAAAGTGTAATTTTGCCTTAAAATTTCGATAATTGCTTATGTAATGTCAGATCCAAACACTTCAATTTATGTAAGTACTTTTTAGTGTACATATCCAAACATAAATAGCTTATCAAGTATAAGAGCTTATGATGTAAGCTCTAATGTTATAAGCCCTAATGTCATAAGCATCTAAACCAGAACAAGCTAATACTCCACCAGGTCCATATTATAAGAGCAATGTTATTTGAACATTAATTTGGTTAAAAACTATGTTTTTGCAAAGAAAAATGTGTTGGCACAAAAACCAGAACAATAGAGAGAGAAAGTAAAAATATAATGTAAGTATGAGAGATAAAGTTGTCACAAAAGTTGTTAAGAAATGGTTGTACAAATATCATTTTTCATATTATAATTCGATTAAGCCTTAACCCTCAAGGTATTTTTTTAAAGGAAGCCTCAAGGTATTCTTCTTGGTTTATATGGAAGACTTGAAATTATAAATCCATTTTGGATATCAGATGTCCTGCCGAGATAATTCTTAGTCAAATTAAATTCTATGGTGTTTTGTGATTCTAGTCTCGATAAGGTTCGTCGACTAGTTTCTTAGAAACAACGCCTAAGAATATGACCAAACTCAAGAAGATATTGAATTTGATGGTTATGGTGGTCGACTAATTTCTCTATTGGTAATCCAGGTCGATCTGGTTATGGTGGTCTTCTTAGGAATTCGTTAGGGGGTTGAATTTTTTTACTTTTACATAGGGCTGACAATGAACCGAACCAACTCGATTAAAGTTCGTAATTTGATTCGATAATTGATTCGTCGAACTTGGTTCATGAACCAAATGAGCCGAATATGAGCTTAAAATTAAGTTCGTCAACTAATTGAGCTGAACTTGAACTATATGTAGTTAGACTCGTTTGGTTCACGATATATATATATATATATATATTAAATTTATATATAATTGATTTTACACAATTAGATAATTGATTATATATAATACTTTAAAAACTAAGACAAACACTTAGCAATAAAAGGATAAAAATGAGCTACATTAAAATTGATAGACAATGTCATGCACAATGTTGATGTAGTTTTTAAGGATTTCAAAACTAAAATAGTCCTGTATCAGAACAAGCATGAAAAATAGAGGATATGATTATCTATAATAAGATAAACATATGCCACAAGAAGGCAAAATTGGATTTGATGGTTGCATACCGGTGTTAATTACTATGTGTAATAATAGCCTCATCCATTCCATTAAAAATTGGTATAAATTTCAATAGATTTATGGGTCAAAAATTTAAATTATTTGACTCTTGAGTTACGTGGTTCAAGTGACTTTACTCATTTCCATACCTAAAGTTATGTCCTTTGAACAAACGAACTGAACCTAATGAGCCGAACCAAATTGTTCGTGAACTTTAAATGAGTCGAACTTGAGCTGAAAAAAGTTCGTGTCAAACTCGAACTGAGGTTCTAACTGATCCAATTCTAAACGAGTCGAGTCGAACTCAGACAGGTTCGATTCGACTCGACTCATTTCCAACGTTTACAAAAGTTCTGCTTTTATGACTGATATTAATGTCGAACTTCTGGTTACATCTCATAGTTCCGATCTAGCTTACACTCGTGATTACAAAGATATAATTTGTGAATCTGATTCTTTCTCCACGCTAAAATTCTTCAAAGAGTACCGCATATCCACCCATATGTAGCGATTGTTGATTACATTAGATCGTTGTTGACAAGGGACTGAAACATTGTTCTCGTTCACACCTTGCGCGAAGGAAACTGTTGCACCAGCCAAGTGGTCAAATTTGGAGCTGCTCTTGATGATGAGATTATAGTGTTTTATTTTTGCCCCCCTTTATTTATTGTCTAGTATCTGCTTAGTTGATCCTATGAATGTATCTTTCATCATACCTTAGTTTTCTTTTTTGTCTTGTCTCTTTCTTTTCCCATTGATAAAAAATATATTATAAGAAACAATATAATTTCTGGATTCATTCAATAACTGGTGTATTTGGTCTATATAGACTAGATACATCACTTATTCAATAACAATAAAAATAAAGATAAAAATTAATTTGTTTACTTATAATAAAGATTAGAGATGGTAGTATTCATTTAGGTGAAAGTTGAGTCTTCTCATGCAATAAGCGTGTAGCCATAGTCAAAAAATTCATCTCTAAATGAGTGTTTGTTAATGAATTATTTAAGGGGAAATGTATATTTGAAATTACAATATTTCTTAAAAAGTAATCTTGTTTAAGAATTTGTTTCTGTTTTCCTAAAAAAAAATTGTTTGCTTATGTTTTCCTATAAACAAAAAATTGTTCATGTTACAACACTTAAGAAAATAAAAATCTAAATACTCTGCTTAAATTGTTCGTACATTTGAAGGATCTCAAACACATCCTATAATCTTTAGAGTATGCAAGATCAGCTTCGTTGCACTTTAGTTGATTTTAGCAAAACTGATATGTACTTTGGAGCATTATGATAATCTCTGCACTTCACATGGCTATTGATAGCACAATCTCCATATCTTCTGTCTAACACCTTGGGCACATCAAACCCTCCATATACAAGGTTGTCATTAATGACAGGTACATTATGTAAGATCAATGTAACATTTTTGGCACATTCGTGAATCAAAGAGGACCACAACATATTCAATTCCTATGCCATTGCCATATTTTGGTTTACTCCACCCCTTTCTCTAAAATAAGTTTTAATATACGAGGTCTTTGTTTGCATTGTAATCTTTTTGTTAAGAAAATCTAATAAAGATTATCTTTTTGTTAATAAATTTGAAGTAGATAACGTTATTAACCTTACTCTTAAACCGACACTTTTCTGATTATTGCATTATTCTTCAAATATATTTATTTTTTCAACAAAGTTTATTCGGTAGTATAAGGTGATGTGTGAAACAGAACTTAGTCAATTGTTTTGAGACGGGTACAGTAATATCTTTTATTCGTTTTCACCCATCATTTACAAAATGAAAAACTGGATTCTTGAATTTTCCACAGTTTAGAGTTATGGAGTGGCTCTAGAGTCTAGACAACCATAAGGTCCCATAACCATGCCATCTCTTAGTATAATTTATAACACGTTTTGACCCAGTAATAAAAGGTTATGTTTCATGTTTTTCAAAATTGGGAATGAGGCGTGTCGTTGTTAAACATTACTAAGACCAGAATGAAAACAATCTATATGGTTCGCTTGGCGGTTGTTTCGAGACAGGTTGCCTACGAAGGACAATCTATTCCGTCGTAGTGTGATATAGACGCCAATTCAAGGGGGAGTGTGTGGCTGGTTGCGGTTCGTTTGAATCATCTAATCATTTGTTATTCATTGTAATTTTTTTGGTTCCATCTGACATTTTATCTATAGATGGCTGGGTATTTCTGCGGTTGTCCCTTTTCATATGACGGACCACTTTAACCAATTCAGTAATAGTGGTGGTAACTCAAAGATCAGGTGTTCCATCTTACAGGCTATTTGGTTTGCTACAGTTTGGAAAATTTGAAAAGAAAGAAATAACAGGCTCTTCACAGAAAATAATTGCTCGGTTTTACAGATAGCGGATAAAATTAAGTCGCTTACTTTTAGGTGGTTGAAGGAAAAATTTGCTTCTCTCCCTCTCAATTATCATGGTTGGTGGCTTAGTCCGTTTACCATACTGAATATAGGTTAATTGTTATTTTCTTTTGTTGCTTTTATTTTCTAGTTCCGGATCTCTGTAAATATTGCTATGACTTGGTTGGTTTTTCTTTAGTACACCTTGTACTAGGAAGACCTCTTTGATTTGATAATATATTTCATTTTAGCCTCTTCAAAAAAAAAAAATGACTGTGTGGTCTCTCTTTCATAATTTTTTTTTGAAAATAATCAATATTTTTTTTGTCGTTCAAAAGAAGTAACATTCATTCATTTAAATTGGTAAAATATATTAAAATCAAATATAAATTCAACATCGTTAAAAACAAAAAAAGATAAATCTGTAAACAAACTCACAACATTCGAGTTAATATAAACGACAACATACCTACAAATAATGTTACAAAATTAAAGTGATGAGGTACACATGTCTTCACATCTGCAACGTTGAAGACCTAGTCATCTGATTGAACCGGTAATAGATTGAAGTTGATTTGTCAATCTGAATCAAACAAACATCACACCAGGGCGGGAAGACAACCAACATCGCACAAGACAACGAATAAAACAACGATGCACTGAGAAGATGAAACTACGAAACAAAAACATAGTTCTACGTGAAAATTACTTATTTAGTTTTAAAGAGAAAAGAAAAAG
The DNA here is from genome assembly GCF_003473485.1 of Medicago truncatula. NCBI lineage: Eukaryota > Viridiplantae > Streptophyta > Magnoliopsida > Fabales > Fabaceae > Medicago > Medicago truncatula. The sequence continues at coordinate 35,755,902 of NC_053049.1, forward strand.
TGAAGATGGGTAATTTCGGATCAAAAAATGATCCAAAGCTACCCTCTCAATGAAAAAAATGAAAAAGAGATGGTAGATGAGAAAACTAGGGCCGACCGTATGTCGGAGCAATTAAAAAACACATGTAAATATCAATTAATCACATGTAAAAAACACTCTTCTCAACCCTTTTGATTTTTTTTTTTTGCATTTGCGGTGCCTTCGGATTTCCAGAATAGACTCCAATTTTTCAAACTTTTTCATTTTTGCTTGAACTAGTTCAATGTATTCTTGTAGATGTTCCTCATTGACTTGGAATTCCCCTTAGACTTGGAAGCTACCATTTCAGAGTCAGTGCATATTTTTCTGACATTTGCTCCCATGTCTTTTGAGTTTGAGGATCCCATCGATGAAGATGGTTCAAGTGGTTGTTTTTTCATCCTCGACGGATGAAGTCATCTCAACTACAAAATCGACAAGCACTCTAGCATTGATAGTTCTAATGACCATCTCATCATTCGACTTTATTTGTTGTATTTTTTTTATTTTTAACTGATTTTTTATTTTAATTTCAATTGTTTTAAACTTAAAAAGTTAAAACTCCTAAATGATTCTCAAGATTTCATTACTTCTATTTACCTTGAATTTCTAAAAAGTCTGCGTCAAACTATGACCAAGAAAAAGTTTCAAAGAACATAACAAATGAATATTTTAATACTGAGCATAAAATTTCACCTAAAAAAACACTAAACATAAAACAGTGAAATACCGGTAAATAAAAAGGAGTAAATCATTTTATCAAAAAACATAAATAAAAAAGTATAAAGTAACGTAAAAAAAAAAAGGTTAATATGTCTTTACCCCTGTAATTTGGGCGAGTTTCGGTTTACCCTCTGTAAAAAAAAAAAAATTAGATTCCAACCATGTGAAATAAGATTCTTTGATTTTAGCCCCTGACCTATGCGACTGTGCAGAACTGCTGACGTGGCGAGCTGATGTGACTTGCTGACTATGCATATCTGATTATGTGGCGTGATGACTGCATAATTTTTTTTTTTTATTAATTTTTCATTTTTATCAAAAAAGTTATTCGCGTCTCAGGCCCTCTCATTTTTGTGGCAGGTATCTGGTGTATTTGGAAAGCACGTAATGCGGTGTGTCTTGGTAATGAGCAGGTTAGCTATCATCAACTGCGACATAATGTTGGGAGCAATCTTAGTTCTCTCGACGTCCTTAGGTAGTAGTGTTCTCTCTCGCTATTAGCAACGCTAGACCTCTTGGCACCCTTCCCGTATGGAAGCTACAATTCTCAATGTTTATGAGAGTAGTCTTGGGAGTCACGGCTGCTCAGGCTTTGGAGGTTCGCTCCGTGATTCGGGTGGTACTTGGCTTTGTGGTTTCTCAGAATTTATTGGCATTTCAAACAACTTGCATGCGGAACTACTTGCGATCATGCATGGTTTGAAGTTGTCACGTGATAAAGGGCAAAGAGCACCGGAATGTGATTTGTTACTCTGATTTCTTGTATGCTATAAAATTAATTTAAGCTCCTCCCAATGCTTGACATGTTTATGCAACTATCATTAGAAATATCAACGATCTGCTTAATCTCCCTTGAAATGTGCATTTTACCCACACCATTCGAGAGACAAATGAGTGTGTAGACTTTTTAGCTAAGCATGGTGCCAATCACGACTCTTCATGGTGCAGCTTGGAGAACCCTCTCCCGGGCTTGGAAGCTTTACTTCTCACTAATGCATCTAGAGTGTAGTTCTTAGGCCGTAGTCTAATTTTCTGTTTTGCTTTCTCTTTTCTCTATTTACCAAAAAACAAAAAAGATAAAAGAGTATAAATCAGTTTCTAAAAAAAAAATACAGCATGGAAAACTCTGAAAAAACCAAAAACACATTTTCCTATCTCAATTGGATATTATTTGTAAAACTTAATTCAATTCAAGTAGACATGGTTAGTATAGACATCTTTACAAGATTGAAAATGGAAATATTGTTAAGTTGAACATCTTCTGCGAAATCAAATTCGAGACCTCATTCTTGTATATACAGAGTTTAAAGGAGTGTTTGACAAACCAAGTTATTGAATTTGAATGATTAATAAAATTTACTAAGATCAAATCAAATTGTTGAGAACCAAATTCAATTTGTGAGAAAATCAATTGACTTTATTTATCTTATGATCAAACTTTACAAAAACTTCATTTCCATAAAATTTGGCAAGTTAACAAAAAAAAATTTGGTGTTTCACACACAAAACAAAATCTCAAGTAGATATTATTTTATGGGAATTTGGTGTTTAACACAAAAAACAAAATCTCACTAAACATTATTTTTATGGGAAATGCTAACGAGTGTCTTAATTTTAAGGACACGTTTTAAGGACTTTAAATAGTAAATTTTTATGAAAAATTGTGTATTTAATACATCGAAAATTGAAATGTTAAATTTTTTCAAAAAATAATTTCTTAATTGATAAACCTTAAAGAGTGTCATAAGACACTAGTTAATAATACTCTATTTTTATTTAAGTTCATTCGATCACTTTGAAGGAATCCATATTTTAAAAAGAATAAAGATTGGTGGACACCCTTAATGTGTACACCCATTTGTACCCCTCTAAAAAAATTTAATTAACCAAATATATGGTCTGCGTGACCACATTTTTTCAATTGCGTGACCACTTTTTAGAAGCTGAAAAATGTGGTCACGCAACTAAGGATAATATGGTATAGCAGACCATATATTTTGGTTAAATAAATTTTTTAGAGTGGTATAAAAGGTGTACGCATTGACCGGGGTTCGAACCCCGGCACCTCCACTTGTGTGTGTGAGTTTATAATAATAGCTTTGTCATTTCGTCTATCTACAAAATAAATAAGTGTACGCATTAAGGCCCCGTTTTGATAAACAACTTATATAGATGTTTATAGCATTAGGGCTTATAATATTAGAGCTTACATCATAAACTTTTATACTTGATAAGCTATTTATGTTTGGATATGTATACAAAAAAGTACATACATAAATTGAAGTGTTTGGATGTGACATTACATAAGCAATTATCAAAATTTTAAATATTTTTAATTTAACAAAAGAATCACAGAATCGAACCACAATATCAAGATTTTTTTGATAAAATTAATCAAGATGTAAAAAACAATATTATAATATATTAATTATAATTATATATATATAGTATAATCAATATTCGTCCTTAAAAAAATATCAATATTCATATAAGACAAAATTAACACTAGATAAGTATATAGTTACGTAACAAAAAAATATTCATATAGGAAAAAATATTAAAATTCAGTTTCATTTTGTTTCGTAACAAAAAAATAATAAAAATCTTCCTTAAAAAAAATAAAAAAAATCTTAATTACATGTGTTAATTTAGTAAGATAAGTATATAGAAATTTTGTTACCCATGCACTGCCAAAGATAACTAACATTATAATTAAAATATATGTTTTGAAAAAGTGGATTCAAAGAGAATCGAAGGAGGTTACATAAATTCATAAGCTAGAGGGTAAGCTGAAAATTTAGGCTTATTAAAATATGGCATAAGCAGCTTATGAAACTATGATAAACTATTTTTATTTATTTATCCAAACACCTTTAAAAAAGCATATGGGAGTAGATAAACCCACATAAGCTCAAAATAAGTCAATCCAAACGGGGCCTAAGAGTGTCTATCTATCGGTGCTCCTTTAAAAATAAAAAACGAATTAAACAGACAAATTATTATTAAAAATAAATATAGTACCCTATTTATCCTTAGTCTTAACATCTTCGAAATTTCCTCAACCATGTAATGAAGACCAATTCTTTGTTTTCCTTTCTTTGACTTTTCGTCTCTCTCACTCTGCAACCTTGCAATTCAAAGGAAGGATTCTGAGTGAGTATATTCTCACACTTCAGTTCATACCCAGGTAACCAAAAATTCCAACTTTTTCATTTGGGTCTTCACAATTTTCAGTATTTGCAATTTGGGTTTTGGATCTAACAAAATTCAACACATTTTTTTTTGTTTCTTATTCTGTAATTGAGCTCAATTTCATCAAATTTTGAAACTTTATTGCTAATTTTAGAGTTTAGTACTATTCGCGATTAATTTAAGGTAGGATAGAAGGTGTGAAGTGTAACCTGAATTTTTTGCATTTAGGGTTTAAGAACTTGGATCTGATCTGAGGTATTAAGATGGGAGGGAATTCAAGCAAGATGATGAGTGATGCTAATGATTGCACAAAAATGGGTACTCATTCTGTGTATGCAGCTGATTTAAGCTCATATGAAGCTGCATGTGTTAAAGATCCAAACTTGCAAAGTTTTGATGAGAGTATTAAAGAGCATACCAATAGGGTTATTAGTTCTCTTGCTACTGGTGTTGAGGTTAGGTCTTTATCTTTCAATTCACTACGAGAAGTTACTGATAGTTTACTTGAGATGAACCATGAAGTTGTTAAAGTTATTTTGGATTGTAAGAGGGATATATGGGGAAACAAGGATTTGTTCGCGTTGGTTAATGATTATTTTGATAATAGTCTTCAGACGTTGGAGTTTTGTAATTCTCTTGAGAAATGTTTGAGACGGGCGCGTGAGAATCAAGTGATGGTGAAGTCGGTGATTACTTATTTTGAGGAAGAGGTGCAAAATGGGCTTGAAGGGGGGACTTGTGTAAAGACATTGCAAGAGCTTAGGAATTTTAAGGATGCTGGTGACCCTTTTACGGAGGAGTTTTATTTATTGTTTCAATCGGTTTATACGCAGCAGGCAACCATGTTGAAGAAATTGCAAATCAGAAAGAGAAAGCTTGATAAGAAATTGAAATCTCTCAAGTCATGGAAGAGGGTTTCGAATGCAATTTTTTTGGCTGCTTTTGTTTCGGTGTTGATTTTCTCTGTGGTTGCAGCTTCTATTGCTGCTCCTCCAGTTGTAACAGCATTGGCTGCGGCGTTGGTTGTTCCATTAGGGTCGGTTGGAAAATGGTGCAACTCGCTTTTTAAGGGATATGAGAAGGCTATAAAGGGACAAAGGGAAGTAGTTAGCTCAATGCAGCTTGGTACTTACATTTCATTGAAGGATTTGGACAACATTCGGGTGCTTACAAACAAATTGGAACTACAGCTTGAATCGTTATTGCAGAATGCTGATTTTGCTCTTAAAAACGAGGATGTGATAAAGCTTGCAATCGATGAAATTAAGAAGAATATAGAAACTTTTTCAGAGACATTGGAAACTCTAAGTGCAAATGCTGATAAATGCAGTCGACAGATAAGAAAAGCGAGGACAGTTGTTATACAAAATATAATCAAAAGACCTGATTAAGATAAGGTTTTTGAATTGTTTTATTGATTAGTTTCTCTTGATGTCAAGGCTACAATTATGAAGTATGATTCAACACCTAGATTATAGCTTCAATAAGATGCCTTTTATAAAGAGAAATGAAGAAATAACTTGTGTAGAACATTTATATATTTATATATATAATATAGCCCTCATGTATAGATATTTGGACTATACATACATAGTTACAAATGTGTTTGCTGTTGCCTGCTTGGTTGTTTCTGATTACAATTTTGCTAGATGAAGTGTATGTTTGGAATTATGGTGAGTTTGTCGGGGAATCAAGGTGAGCCACACAATGATTTTGGTAAAACTACGCATTGGAACTTTAGCAAATCATGGTCAAACTCACTGTGATTCCAAGTACTCCCTCCGGTCCTATTTATAAGAGAATTTTGGGTCAACAAAAGTTGATGTATCTAGTTAAAAATTCAGTCCAAATACATTCACTTATGTTGATCTAAATTTCTCTTATAAATAGGACCGGAGGTAGTATTACAGAAAATGAACATCATTTAAAGGTAAATAATGACATCATGAGATGAGAACTTACATAACAAAACTAGGACTTTAGATGGTGATGTTAAGTGCAGCCTAACTTTAGTTTGGGAAAAATTTAATGGCACAGCTTCACGGTGAGGAGATGGCTAAGATTATTTTTTTACACTGTGGATTGGCCTGGCTGTATTGGCTTGGGATCTGCTCATCCTAGTTTTTGGTCTCTGACGTCATCTTTTCGTTAAAAACTGCTTACGTGGTTGATGGTATTCCATCTGGTTATGATCATGCTGCGTTAGATTATTGACCATATATGGAATTGCTGACACAATTTACACCTACAGCAAGAAACTTAGAAATTAATATCCACTATGAATCAGAAACTCTTCGAAATTCATTTCACCTTCAATTAAAAAACTCATCTCATCTTCAACCAAAAATTTGCTAGTTCCAACTCCCTTGCAAAAGCCACCACAAAGCCAAACTCATTAACAAGTCACACCCTCGTCACAAACAGAACCAAATGTTCTTCTGTTACCACGCCACTTGAAGCTCATAATAGAAGGTATGATGGTAAACCTAATTCATAGCACAACATTTGATAACAATATCATACCAAATGGGATATTTGAGAGTCAAGAATGACAACAAATAGTACAAGTCTATACTTTTAATTTCATAAACAAAATGGAAATGTTCGGATAAAAAATTAAGTTTTTTTTTTTTGAACAGCAAATATTATTCTCGCTGAGTCTGTGCAAGATGCACACACTACTCACGGTAAAAACAACAAGATACAACAGGTGCCATACATAGGCGGAACACCTAAAACCACCGAAACAAATTCCCCCCTCCCAACACACAAGACGGTTCAAAACACCAATGATGAAGTCGAATTATACACATTGACAGCAAACCAACAAGCCGCTATTAGCTCACGAAAACCCCTGCCTCACTACCAGTAGCTCCAAAAACGACCAAGGATCAACACCAAAAAAAAGAAAACTCTAAGATCACTATAGAAAACAAAACTGGCAGCACCAAAATACAAAATTACATTGGTCCAAAACCGCAAGAAACAAAACCCCCTCGACAACTGTAGCAGAAGCATTCCTACAGCCATCAGACACATCAAAAACCAATTGCTCTCCACCATTATCTCTCCAAGCAATATTTCAGATGCCAACACCATTCATAAAACATGCACGCCGAATTATGAGTCCGATTCAACATCCACCTCCACGACATCACCTTGATTTCTTCCACTATCTTTTCAACCTCGCAATTTATCCCCTTAAAGATTTCATTTTTCCTTGCTAACCACAAAACCCAAATTGCTGTATGCCAAATTAGCCTTAAACCTTTACTCACCTTTTTATTTCTTTCCCTCCCACTCAAACACTCCCAATGGACAAAGAGATTGGGGGGAGATAAGAAAAAACAGTCCAGCCACCGCATTACCTTCATCCACACCATATACGCCACATCACAATGTAGGAAAAAATGTAGAGATGATTCTTCCTTCATGTCACACAACACACACAAATTCGACGTCTCCGGAACTAAAACATTCCTCAAAGCAAGATTGTCTCTAGTTGGAATCCGGTTAATAAGGACTTTCCAAGAAAACACCACTACTTTTGAAGTGCCAGACTTTTCCACAGATTTGCAAACACCCCTTTTTCCTCTACACCCCACACATCCTCCAGCAACAACATCTCCAACTTCGTGTAGGCCGACTTCACCGTAAAGGCTCCTGAATCGTCTAAATTCCATCTCCACTCATCCTTCTCTTGAGACCATATCATACCTTCTAAGTCCTCCTTAAGACTAAGGAATAACTCCTCCTCCCATGCAAATAATTGTCTTCTCCAAATAAAACTTCATTTTGTGCTTTCACTCGTCCCTCCCCCTATTTCTCCCACACTAGCCTCCTTTTGATTTGATATCAAAAAAAATCTAGGATATTTACTTCTAAAACTCTTATCCCCTCTTCACTTAACCTTCCAAAAACTTGTATTCAAACCATTTCCCACTCTTCTTGATACCTCTGAGTTAAACCAACTTTGGCCACCAAAATCATCTAGTTTGACTAAATCCTTCCACCATAATGAAGTATGTGTCGGCCAAGATGTAATACCCCCTCCACCAACCTCTCAACTCCCTGGCCGTATTTTTCCTCTAGAACTTCTTTCCACAACGCTTTTTTTTTTCTTTCCATCTAACAACCTCCATCTCCATTTTGTCAATAAGCTCACATTCACAACCCGAACGTCTTTTACCCCTGAACCCCCTTTCCTCTTTTGTTGGCACACCACCTTCCACTTTACCCAACTAATTTTCTTCCTTCCTCTCACACCACCCCGAAGAAATTCTCTTTGGATTCTAACAATCCTCCTCTCCACTTGCACTGGCATCCTCAAAAAAGACAAGTAGAAAATTGAAATTGAATTAAGAACCAAATTTAGGACAACAATTCTTCCTCCCAAACCAATATATTTGTGGACTTGTTTACTTTTCAACAACATTTCAATTTATTGTCAAGTTTTACTTTGTATGTGGTGGCTAGAATGGCATTTAGTTATGTAGTTTTCTTTTTAATTATAGCAGAGAGAAGATGGAAGCTAACTTTTGTTGCATTTGTTTCGTGTAATTGACTGATTTTGGTTTTATTTTTTTTTCCTTTTGTTCAATGTAATTGATGACTTTATCGTATGAATTAATTATTCTGGTATTATTTTGTTTCTTTTATAAATGATTTGAATGAATGAATGCAAGAATGTATGAAGGCATAATGAATGATTAAACGATTGAATGAATGAATGTATGTGGTAAAAAATAAAAATAAATTGGGCATATGTCGAAACAATCTCTTAGAACACCTTCTCTTTCATCACCATTCATCTTAGGGTTAAATATATTTTTGGTCTTTATAAATATACCAACTTTTCGTTTTAGTCATTCTAAAATTTTCCTTCAACTTTTAGTCCCTTTAAAATTTTCAATCACTACTTTTGGTCCCTATTTTTAAGTTAATTTTAGTATTTTTTTTTTTTAATGAAATTGTGCATAAAAGTGTAGTATATTGTAAAAATATTTTCCAAAAAAAATTAATTTTTTTTAACAAAACATAAATTTAATATGAATTTTTAACCATCAAAAATATAAAAATTCATATTAAATTTATATATTTTTTTTAAATTCTAAATATTTTTGGTAGAGATTCTTATAATATTATGAATTTTTCTTCAAAATTTCATTCGAAAGTATGAATTTTACATATGAGTTTACTTTAAAAGAGGGACCAAAAGTGAAGATGGAAAATATTTGGAGGACTAAAATTTGAAGGAAAATTTTAGAGGGACTAAAACGAAAAATTGATATATTTATAGGGATCAAAAACATATTTAACCGTTCATCTTATAAAGTAACATTTATCATTTTCTATTGTTTTACATGCAATGGTTGTATCTAGGTCATTTCATTTTATTTATTTTTTGGTATAAACTAGAACGCGCAATTTGGTCATTTTGGGGGTGGTTGGGAGAAAATTTGAAAGTCTAAAGAGTAATTTTCTAAATCAACTTGCTTATGAGCCAATTGTCTTATGGTCTTGTTGCATAACTCGTGATATTTGTAAAAAGATTGTTTTTTTGACATACAAAACGTTATATTGACACATGAAAATTCCTAAATAGTCTTTAGTGGTAGTTAACTACGTTCTATAAACCGGCAGCAGTTAACTATCGCTAGCCCCAGCGGTAGTTAACTACCTCTAAATTTCTTTCTTTACATACTAGTTCGCACTGCACTCCGGAACCTCAACAAATTAGTAATTAAAAAAAAAACAGAAACCAATGTGTTGTGGTTGTTGTGTTTTAAACCAAGTAAAGCATAATCATATTTGATTTCAACAAATTATTCTTCTCGTGGGTTGCTTTTCTAAGTTCATCCAAGCTAGAAAAGCATAAACATATCATCAAACCAAGTAATTTTCTCCAAAAATTAAAATCTGCGTTCTTCTTTTCTTCTAAGCATGTAAAATTTCCTAAGCATATCCATCTTTTTCCTCTTCTTCTGGACTGAAAAATTAATGTTGGAACATTTCTTGAACACTTAAAATGTTGCTGCATACATCGAACACTTGAAATTATTTCTGCAAAAAATCAAACTCTTAACACACAAAAAATAATTTCGTTAAATACAAAATTTGGGCTGAGTCGCAGACTACGTCACTCTTTTTAATATGTTCCGTGGCTCTGCCTGAATAGTACAACATATCTTTCTTGCCTCGTCGTCTCCATAATAAAACAGCCTTTCAAAACTTGTGTATGAGTACTCACTGCACAAAGAGAACCCAGCAAACTAACACCTCACAACACTACCAAAAAACTGCTCGGAATCCATTACCAAAAGAAAAATCACTTTCTTTTTGAAATTATATAATTTGCTTCAACGAAAACAAAAAAGATTCTTCTATCTCCTATATCCAAAAATATATTGTTGGACTCCCTTTTATATATGTATACACGGCATATATAAAAGGCTTAAATATATAAATCGTCCTTGTAATTTGACGCGTTTTTGGTTTTCGTCCTTGTATCTTTTTTTTGTTCTAAAACAACCCCTATAAATTAATAACTTTTTGATTTTCGTCCCTCCCGTCAACTTCCGTTACAAAAACGCACATGTGGCAAACAGAGGATGACGTGGCAGACGATGCTGGCGTGACAAACTTATTGATGAGTCACGCAGTGAGAGGGACCAAAATCAAAAAAATGAAATTTGTAGAAGGACCAAAGCAAAAAAAACAAAATTCGTAAAGGGACCAAAACAAAAAAACGAAATTTGTATAGGGACCAAAACGAGAAGACGAAAAATTCAAATTTAATTACATTTCTTCATCTTCTTCCCACATCTTCTTCTTCATTACTATCATTGTCTTCATAAACTTCATCATCATCATCAAACAAACACAGAAATTCATCACTTCAAAATCCATCAACTCAAAACAACAACAAATTCAATCCAACACTTTCATGTGATAACTTCTCTTTTATTTCTTCTCACAAACAACAAAATCAAATTAAACCAATATACCCACTGTTCAACATGCAATCCAATTTCATACACTTTAAAATCGTTTAAAATAAAACTTATCTCAATTCAACATTCCAACATATTTTTCAATTCTATTTATTATCCCTCTAGATCTTCAAATGAAAAGAATATTCATATCAAACTTGAACCTTTCTCTTATAATCCAATTTCACACAACAATCTTCCAAATCAACCGGAAAAAAAGAACACGACCCAAATGTTCGAAACAAAAATGATGAGATTAGAGTTCAAAGAATTGACGAAGAAAGCATTTGGAGTGACCAAGAAACAACAGAGATGCGAGATCAATGATGAGACGAGAGTTGGTAATGAAAAAAAAATCATTCTTTAGGTTTTTCAATTTGAGAATTTTGTGAATTTTTTTAATATTGGGAATTCGAGCATTCACAATGAGGATTTTGTTGTTATAATTTGATTTTGATATTATTAATAAAAGTTTAGTTGGGACTATGAACATTGTGGATTTTAGTGTTGAGATGTTAATCTGACCATTATCAATGGGGATTTTGTTTGGGTTTATGAGAAGTTGTCTATTGAGAGTGAGATGATGATTTTGAGTTTTTTTTTTATCTCTTTTCTGAGTATTTTTTCCTGGGTTTTTTTGATGAATTTATGAAGACAATGATGAAGATGTAAAAGAGGTGGAAGGAAGAAGATGAAGAAAGCTATTTTTTTCTTGCGTTTTGATTTTGGTCCCTTTACGAATTTTGTTTTTTTGGCTTTGGTCCCTCTACAAATTTCGTTTTTTGGTTTTGGTCTCTCTCACTGTGTGACTCATCAATAAGTTTGCCACGTCAGCATTATCTGCCACGTCAGGCACTATCACGTCATCCTTTGTTTGCCACATGTGCGTTTTTGTAACGGAAGTTGACGGGAGGGACGGAAATCAAAAAGTTATTAACTTACAAGGGTTGTTTTAGAACAAAAAAGATACAGGGACAAAAACAAAAAACACGCCAAATTACAGAGACGATTTACATATTTAAGCCTATATAAAATAGTCTTTATTCCATATCATGGTTTTTAAGAAAATTAATAGTGCCATCACTAATTGACTTTCAAAGCAATAACGTAGAAAAAACGTTACTAACCCACAAACCTTTTTTGTTTCATACTCTTTCAAACAATGTTAAATAGGAGTGAATAATTGGAAAACTTTGTAACCGAAACTCACTCATCAACCATTACAACAAGTGGTCAAAAATAAATAGTAATAAATAGGTTTAATGACCTTTTTGGTCCTCTAACTATTTAGTTGGTATCAGATTGGTCTTCTAATTAAAAATTGATTTATTTCGGTATTCTAAGTTTGTCACCGTTATTACATTTAGTCATTTCTGTTAGTTTCACACATACATATGAATCATAACAGTTATCAATAATATCAGTCACTATTTAATCATAATACCTTAACAAGGAATATGATCAAAATGATACTAATAAATAAAGTTAGAGGACTCACATAACACAAACCCTAACGTTTATTTGAATAAAACTAACAGAAAAGACTAAATGTAGTAACGGTGAGAAACTTAGAGGACCGAAATAAATTAATTTTTAGTTAGAGGACTAATCTGATACCAATTAAATAGTTAGAGGACCAAAAAGGTAATTTAGCCTAATAAATAATATGTATTTTATTTGAAAAATATAATTGTATATTTTCTATTTTTAATAAAATCATCAACAATTAAGTTGAAAGCAGATCCATCTTTGAGTTTTGAGTTTTGATCCATTTTGAATTTCTTTTGGTTCTTCTTCTTCTTCTTTTATTAACTAGATAATTTGTTTTACACAAACAAATTAAATAATAAATAAGAAACTGCTAAGTGAAAAATTACATAAACATATTACCGTGGAGCATCAAAAATTAAAATTTCCAAAATCACAGAGAACAAGCGTTTCTCAATTTCCAAAATCTAAGTGAAAAATCATTGAAATTTCAATTCGAATTTGAGTTTCGTAATCACAAAGAACAGAAAAAAATGGATTCAGAGAATTTGGTTAAACAGGAATTGCAGAAACAATTAGAGAAGAAGCATAAATTCGAAGACACTGTTTCATCTCTCAAATCTCTGCTCCAAACCACGTATCCATCAGCTTCCACCTCTCTTTGAAAATTGGTATACTCCTTTGATTTCAATTCTTCATTAATATTCAACAAAATTGTGGTATAATTCTATAAAATTAGTTGCTGGTGTGTATTTATTAATTTAATTTCTGGGTTTTGTTTATTTTAATTTTCATGCTCCACATAGTAGTTAACTACGGCCTGAGTTTTTTCTTTTTTTAATTTTTTTATGTTGTGTTGGTATACATAATGATAGTTAACTACCGTTGAAGACAAAAATGTCATTTATTTATGTTATTATGAAGTTTGGTATGTTAGAAAAGCAATTTTCTATTTGTAATCACTAATTAACTATGAAAGACACCGATATTAATTAACAATGAATTTTTTTAGGGGCATTTGTTTCATGGACTCAAAGATTATTGCTAGGAACAACGTACCTGAAAATATAAGGACGGGAGTTTGATTTCTGGGTTTTTCTTTTTTGGGCACACCCTTTAATATTCTTAGAAAAATTGAAAGTTATTTCTTTAAAAAAATGGCATACAAAATTTCATAGGAACCCACTTTTAGCTTTGGAATAATTTCATAGAAATATTGAAAATTATGAAAAGTTATTTCATTTTCAGAAACCTATATCCAAGAATAATGACTTCTTATTCTATACTATATATTCCCAAAAAAGCAAATCTTAAACTAACACTCCCTTAAAATAAATGTTTTGAAAAAAAACTACGAATTTATTTTGACAGAGCAGTAATGTAATTCACAACGTTTGAATTTAGTTTTTAAAAAAAAAATAATAAAGGAAAAATTAGTACTAATCAAAGTACACTTTGCGCGTGAGCAACCTGTTTGTTAGATAGTTGAAAAACAATGTAGGATCTAAAGCTGATCGAGTAAGGTACCCCTGCCCCGGTGAATAACATTCGATGGCAGAAACCATAACCATAAGGGTTCAAGTGCAACATGGATGCATCATTTTCGAGCCATTTGAATTGTGTTGGTATCGGCATTTGTGTCCGAGACGACCAAAGAGCTTTCATATTAGTCTCTTGAAATTATTAGTATATGGACGGACATTTCTAACTCTCCTTTTCTCTTTAATACTTATTCTTTTATTGAGCGAACTTGTATAAATCTCACAATTTAGAAATAGATCTCACATAAAAGTGGTGAGATTCACATAAAATTCTTCTAATAAAAAAGTGAGTGTTGAAGATAATGTTGAAAAAAAAAATATTTCTAACGTTTGTCTTATTAATATTATGAAAATGAAATTAAAGGATCAGAATGGTATTCTCTCAATCCCTATAAGTTAGGAATATTGCATATTATATGCAGAGGCCGTCTTCAAACCTCGGACACTCCATTTCTCCACAATTTAATTGTGTGAGCTTTAACTACTAGGCTACTTGACAAAAAAAATGGTATTCTCTAAGTTTTGTTAAAACATAATTAGATTTTGAGATGAGTTAAGAAATGTGTACATGCAAACCGTGATCGTTTAAAATTTATGAAAACAAAAAAAAACGTGCTCTAAAGAAAAGAAGATGTGAAACGTGTTGTAAACTATAATTTGTTACATTAAAATGCTATATTATATCAAAGGGTGGAGAGAATTACAAGTTCTGTTAAAGACGCCACACGTAAAAAAAAATACGTAAAAAAAACACACACAAAATATATCGCGGTTAAAATTCATTATTCATCCAAATAACCGTCATTTTTTTTTCTTTACAATTTAAAAAAATGGTAGAGTGGACAATACAAATAATAAATTGGCTTAATAACAGTTTTAGACCCCTAAGGAAAAAAAATACAAAATCGTCTCATAAGTTTGGCATCTGTGGCAGTTTTGGCTCCCAAGTCTAATTTTGATTCGGTCTACGCTGACGTGGCACCCTAAGTGAGGTGCCACGTGTAATTTTTATATTTTCAATTGGCCTTGAGGGGTCAAACTGCTACTGTTGCAAAACTTAGGGGGCGGTTTTGTAGTTTTCTTAGGGGGCCAAAATCGCAACTTCGTGAAAGTTAGGAGGCGAAAACTGCTATCAAGCATAATAAATTATATGCAGTTCTCTCTCCAGTAAACCGCCACTAGCTTTTTCTCTCTAAGTTTTCTCTTCCAGCTTCTTCATTAAGGTGTGGTTTTGAGTTATTTTTGAGCTGAAAACACCTATCTTCATCTTTTTATTTTTCTCTAATTCAATCTAAATAAGTGATTTTCACATAGATCTAGGTTTTACCTTTGTGATTTCGTCATCCAAGTCTAGTGGTGTGTTGTTCATCGTCTTGTGTGGTGTTGTTTGATTTCTCGTCTTGCTGCGGTGTTCATTTGATTCATATCGAAAGAGTGATTATTCAATTAAAGATTTGGTCGTCAACGTTGCAGATACGGATGCATGAGTATTCTAGTCACTTTAATTTTATCATATATTTTTATAGGCATTATGCCGTTATATGCTATTAACTTAGATGTTGTGAGTTTGTTCGCAGATTCATCATTTACAATTTTAGGGGTGTTGAATGATGTATTCTATCAATTTAAATGAAAGAATATCGTTTTGTTTTTGTAAAAAAAAATGGTAGAGTGACGAAATGACACTTAAATTCATTTGCAAATGAATCCAAATTGTTCTTTGCAAATGTTAACTATTCATTTTTTTTAATATGATTTCCCGTCTGTACGCGAATTCGCTGCTGGTTGCGCTCGTGATGAAGTAATTGTTTGTTATGATAGTTTAGGGTTGGTCCACTATGTTTGATTTTTCACTCTATATTCCTATTTGGGTTGTACATGGGTCAGGTCTAATGTCCCCCAATCTCTGTATCTCTTTGTTTTTATTTAATACTCCCTCTGTCCCAAATTATAAGATGATTTAGTCATTTCACACGTATTAAGAAATATAATTTATTTTGTATGGGAAAGAAATGTCATGATTTGTTTTACAAAATTAAAGAATTGAAAGAAGAGAGTAATAAATAATTAAAGGTATAATATAAAAAGTAACATTAATACTACATTTACAATTTTATTCTTCTAAATTTAATTAAATAATTGATTTTTTCAAATATATATATATATATATACACTTTAGTTTAATATAAAAAATAAGTTTTAGTGTAATACTTTTTCTTTCAATGTTCCATTCATTTAAGCTTTTTTTTTTTTTTTTTACCATTATATTCTTTCTTAACAATCAAATAACTTATTCATTAGTACACCAAAAAAAATCACTTTTTCATTTTTTAAAATAATTGGATACAATTTTGTAGCTTCCATTTTTTTATTACGCTAACGCATATAGATTATCAACGTTATTTTATAAAAATTTTACGTGTAAATTACAAACGACATTTTATATAAAATTTTTGATATAGATCCAAATTATAAATATAAATATTTGGGAGTTTCAAATTTATCAAAATACACAAACCATATTTATTTTTTCAATGACAACAATAATATAACAAAAATTCTTATCTTTTTAATTACACCAACAATATAATATTATTATAGATTTTTTTTTCCAAGGATATAGTTGAAATAACAAAAAAAAAGTCAACTTAAAATCTCCCAAAATCCCCTATTTTCTTTATATATAGTATAGATGAATAGTTGTGAAAATTACGCGCTTGAGCACTAGTTTTGTGTATAAGATATATATATTTTTTTTGTGCAAATTAGATTTATTAGAAGAATTATTAGATACTGCGATAAATAAGATCAATAGAGAAGATGAATTACTCTCATATGTTCATCAGGACATAAATGACCTAACACAAAAACAAATATTAAAAATAAATATTAACAATTAGTTGTTAAATTAATATTTACTATTAGTTTTGTGCGATAAAACTTTCATTGGACATAAATGACCTAACACAAAAACAAATATTAAAGATAAATATTAATAATTAGTTGTTAAATTAATATTTACTATTTCGTTTGAGTTTGAACTTCAAACTTATCAGCCATTCCGGGCCAAAAACATAAATGTCCATTTAAAAACAAAGTTCAACCCATATTAATTAATAGTAGTAGTTAATAATAGTTGACCTAATTTGTATTACTCCATGATTCATAACTGATTAGTGTCAATCCATGATTAGTTAAAGGGAAATGCTTGCTGATCATGAATTTTTGCAATCCTATTCAATAAACAGCAAAGAAGGAAATGTAGAAGCTAATATGCATATTGTCAGGTTTTGCTAATTAAATCTCCATATTCTATAATCTGTTTCGTCACACTTAAGAAATTAGCAATATTAAGCAGCCTAATGATAAGCTATTATAATGATAAGCTGATTCATTCATCCCATACATGCACATATTTATAAGATCGAATTCTTTTGATGAATGCTATTCTAATTCAATTTAGTTTTCTGACTTAATAGATGAATATATGCCACAAGGATTTGGATAATTGTAGATAGGTATCATCTTTAATAATAGAACTGGATGATTCACACGTTATGTGTGCAGCCCATCTAAAGGCTGAGCTTCATCATTCTGATCTGGCAGATTGAACTGACATACTTTAAATACTTCAATTAAAAAAAAAAATTATTATTTCACCAAAAATATACATATTTATTATGAAGAGAAGTGGAAAAAATGCATAGATGACCGTTGTTGTATTTATCATCAAAATATTTAAACGCATTGTTGCACACCATTCTTTTTATTAATATATATATTTTACATATGTTCATCAGGAATGTTTTCTTTTATTTTTTATTATTATGGTGTGTGTTGGACATTTATCCATAGTCAAGAAGAGACTTGGTTTCGGCTAATTATTGTTACAATTGTGTTTCATTCATTCCTTAATTAATTACTAGTTGAAAAGATTTTAAGTTCATTACCATTAAACCGACTTTTTTAAAAATGGTGATTGGATGATTACCTTCAAATATGATCAGTCACCCTTGCCTAACATTTAAAATAATCATCATATTTGCAAATGTCAACTATATTTTTATTTATAAGACTAGCATGTGTTGAATTTTAAATTTAAAATAATTTCTATTCATTTTTCAAAATTTGTGAGCAACTCCAAAGTCGCACAGCAGGCCATTGTTTATATTTTTTATAGTCACGTTATTGTTAATTGTTCAACGATTATATTGATGACTAATTTCTATCGTAAACCTGCCTTGTCACCTTTGTCTTCCTCCTCTCATTTTATTATTTCAACCACAAGATTAAAACTTGAGACTTTGATTAAAGAATTTGAACCCATTTTATTATCAGCAATCATATTTGTACATTCATTCCATGACAACTTTAGTGGCAACCATGTTTCTATCTCTTCTTATTGGTCAAAAACAATGGAAAAAGAAAAAAGAAGAGAGAGGATAAGACCATCATGTGAGTATGAGAGGGAAAGTTGTACAAATATCATTTCTCTTTTATTATTTCAACCTGACTAATGTACTGTTGGTGGTCAATGTCTGTATGCCCCTGATTATTTTTTTTTTATTTTAAGAAATCCATATGGCTTAGATAATTTTTTATTTTTTTTTAAAGAAATCCATATGCCCTAGATAAACTTGTATATATATCTTTTCCAGCATCAATGCCCTCTCTTATTTTTAAAAGATTACAAGCTAGAGATTATAGTGCAACTCATGTATTTGAAGAATGACGAACAACCCAATGAAGATTTACAGCATTTAGATTAGATAATTTTTGCACCAATCACTTACACTAAATCCCGATGATTGTGATTGAGGTTTGAATATAATAAATTGTTTATAAATTTTACTGTAAATTTTGTTAAGGTTCACAGCTCTTTTCAACAAAACTTTCTCAAAATATGGTTGAACTCGAAATTTCTAGAGCTAGATTTAAGAGAATAAAAAAAAAACTACCGGTGAATTTTAACCAAGCAATTTGAGTTGTTAGGTTAATCACGTCAACCCATACTCATGATCACTATTGGTAAAACAGAAGAGGTGATCCTCTCTAAAATTTCAACGACCAAAACACCGATTGCCAACTCTTTCCTTGAACGGTATAGCATCTTTTATTGTCTAAACTCACTATCGTGTTTCTTACTACTTATGATGATTATGACATTCCACTTCGATTCAAATTAAAAATGATGATTATGACGTGTCATTACAAGTTACTTCAATTTTAGAAAATGAATTGTTCACCGTTTTCAGCCACAATCTTCTTGTGACGTACAAACAATCACTTCCTAGCTATCTCCTTTCAATCTAATTTTTCATGACAAATATCACCTTAATTCTCCCATTGCAAAACACAACCAATAATTCATATTTGAGAATATCACAAAACAAACCTTGAATGACGGTAAAAAATCTAGTCCACCCAACACAACCTTAGAGGGAATAATAATAGTAGTAACTATTCTATCATGATTAATGAAGTAGAATAGAATATATGCTATAGAACATTGTAGATAAGCTCCACTCTATGCCTCTCTTGCATCCTATATGAAACGTATGGTCACAACATAGACACGTGCATTTATGCCATTATTACGATATGGCATGGGAAGTTATGCGATATCTATCCCTTCATTACACCCTCATATCATATTGACCACTAAATAATTACTATTTTACGATATACGTATAGGAGATTAATAATTTGATTCTTAAAATCAAGATATAAATATGGAATTTGTCTTTCTTTTTATTGATTTTGATTAGGGTGGGAATAAGTTGGACCAAGAGCTAATTTTTGCAAGTCTTAAGTTTGGTCAACTAAATAAATTAAGATATTAAAAGAAATCTCATTTTTATTTGTAAGTAGGGTTGGGAATAGGCCAGGCCGGCCTACAGGGGCCTATGGCCTGGCCTGTTTAAGCCTGGCCTGGCCTGGCCTGTTTATTAAAAAGGCTAGGCTTAGGCTTTTTAAAAAGCCTATTTAAGTAAATAGGCCAGGCTTAGGCTATAAAAAAAGCCTATGAATCCTAATAGGCCGGCCTGTTTATGCATGTTAGGCTTCATAGTGGACTTTTTAAATAGGCTTTAAAGCTTTATAGTGAAATATGTTTTTAAGGCCTTATAGTGATAGACAAATCTTACACTGGAATAGGCTTTGAAGCCTATTAAGCCTATTTAAAAGTAGATAAAATGGAATGCTTAGTGACTTTAATAGTAAGTAGGCCTGTAAATAGGCTTTCAGGCCAGGCCAGGCTTTTAAATAGGCCAGGCCAGACCAAAATAATAGGCCTATGAAAGGCCATAGGCCAGGCTCAGGCCTGCAAAAATTTTCGTAGGCCAGGCTCAGGCCTATCAAAGCCTGGCCTGGCCTGGCCTATTCCCAACCCTATTTGTAAGCATAATTTTGACCAATCGTATGACACTTTATTATTTGTATCTAAATTAATTTGTAGCGTGAAACTACAGTGGGATGTTGATATATATGTTGTGGTTGGAAATAAAAGCGTAAGGTCCGTTCGGTGTACATATATGATAGAGACTAGATAAGATTAGAAAATGGATAAAGATAGATATGATCGTGATGGATAGACATTTATTATATTATGTGTTTGATGTACACATGATAAGAAAGATGATAATATTGTTTTATCTTATTATATATTTGATGCACACTTGTTATTAACATGATAACAAATTAACAATGCTGCAACATATTCATCTCCACCGTTCGTCCCCTACGTCATTCGATTAGACTAGAAACAACACCAATGTTTGATCAGAAAATCTTCCAACTCCCTTTGATTTTTAGGTCACATATATACAAAGTTAGCACTATTTATTCATAAATAGAAACCAAATCGAGAGATGATGGAGAATTATTTGAATTGGAATTAGGGATGTTAATGGGTATCCATTGATACGCATAGTATGATACCCGTCCCGGCTCTGTTTGGTAAATATGTTACCCGTGTCCGCCCCGTATCCGCGTGGTTACATGCTTTACGGATAACCCGTGAGTATTGAAGTATCCGTAGATATTCATGGATATCCATAAATTTTAAAGCGGCACTTATTTTAAAACGGATGGAATATGTTTTAGTGTTGACAATTGATTCATTTGTCAATGTTTGGTTCGAGCTTACCTTTGGTCGATGTTCATGAATGTTCACTCACCAACTTTTTTTTTCTTTACAATTTGGTTTTGTTCTCCATGTTAGGTTTATTTTGGTGGGTTTTTCGTTTTCTTCGCATTTTGGTTCTTATAGCCGTGGCAGTTAGTCTCATGATACCACTTTTGTGTAAGTTCTTAATGTTGTAACATCTCTAGGTTGATCTCTACACTTTGGTAGTTCATTGTATCAAGTTTATGCCCCGTTGGTTATTTATCAACATGCACTTTACCGTGTATTTAAGCTAAAATACTCTTAAAAATAAGTGGGCATGTCTTAATAGGAAAAGTCTTTCATTAACACAACCTTAAATAAATATTAATTGAGTACACTCACATGAAATTAACAAAATTAAATAAAAAGTATTTAATCACATTAATTGATATCTTATAATTTTAAATTCCTTTAATTTTTTCTTGATTTTGTGTGTCCATATATTTTTATTTAGATTTGTATCCAACCAAGTGTGCCTCGTTTTAGTAAAATATGCACCCTCCTACATTGTTGTATTTTTATCTCCAAAATGAATTTTCTTGGGTTGTTCACATCAAATCTTGGCCATCAATAGAGGAATTGAAACCTCTCCAAAATTGTTTTCTTTCTGAACTCTCAAAGTCAGAAAGTCCATGAAGATTCAATTATGTGGACTAGTTGGTGACTTGTTCCTATGTAATAGACCATAATTATCTTATCAAGTCACTCTCATCCTTTAATCTGATTACGATTGTTGGAAATCATGAAAATATCAATAAACACAATGTGGTTCACAGGATTTCCCTACCCTGCGGAGTTTGTCCTTTTATTAAATTGGTTACCATTACCAACAATAGAAGTGATTCTCATGCAAACAAATTTTTCTGTTCATAGATAGCATTCGTAATCACTTCTCTCCTAATCGGAAGTGGACTCAACCTAATTCAATGGATTTTTTTTTTGAGGGAACCTAATTCAATGAATTGAAGACAAATGAGTTGATGTAGGCCACAGGCTACAATAACGTTTTTTTATTGATTTTTTTTATACATATACAATAACGTTAAAAAGAAAGAAAGATTGAAACATAATTTATGAAATTCTTCAAATTAATTCTTATTAAAATACATGAAAATCTCTCAATTCAGCCCTTACTATGAATTGATGGTTCTACAATAACGTTTATACATGTAAATTAATTCTTATTAATATACAATAACGTTAACATATTTTATATATTTCAGGTGCTACTTATTACATTAGTTTACATAATAAATTGATGGTTCTACAAGAGAATGTATTTGTAGCTTGAATAATGAGTTACATATTGTACTTAATTATGATAATAAATACCAGAATATACGTACTTAAATATCAATATGACAATAAATATTAGAATATTTCGTATGATAATTTTATAAAAGTATTCATCGATTAATGTTGTTTTAAAAATACATTTTTTTAAAACAATTGTGTATATAAGTTGCCCTTATAGCTCAGTGGTAGAGCGTCAGTCTTGTAAACTGAAGGTCCGTAGTTCGATCCTGCGTGAGGGCATTAACTTCTCTCTTTTTATTATAATATCATTTCATTCTCTCATGGAAAAAAATTGAAAATGAAAAGAAAGAAATTACATTCATTGATCTGAGTCATTAATTATATATATTTTTAAATATAGATGCTTATTACATTTCATTTCATTAATAATAATATCATTGATACATGGTGGGACTAGCTGATAATGCGGCTTCTCTTGCTATAACACGAACTACCTCATTTGCTTGTCGTTTGTTAAACTCCACCCGATAGTTTGAAAAGTGGAAAGTGAAAAGTCTTTTACGGCGTGATTGAATATCAAATGTATAAATTACATGTTAACGTGTGTAACATGCAATGATCCACATGAAGACAATTTTCATATTTTCTACCATATTACTGTGCACTAGTAAATGCGTGGCGTGCGACCAGTGTTTGACGTTTAATCGAACATTTACTGAATCAGTTCGATAACGTGCCCGACATCATTTTTAAATGTCGCAGCAAGTAACACCAGCTTAAGAGGAGTCCATTGCCACCATATTTTGGAGTATTTGGAACTTTAAAAACCTTACATTGTGGCAACAAGTGGTAGAACCAAGTAGCAATATAGTGGATAGATCTAAGCATGTTGCGGACGATATCAAATAACAACCTCGACAGACTTCATCCAGTCGGGATGCCAAGATCAAGTGGAGAAAGTCAGGGCGTGGTAGGCTCAAGTGCAATGTCGATGTCTCCTTTTTGAATTACAGAAACAAAGTAGGCATATGTATGTGCATTCAAGATGAAGAAGTCTCTTATGTACTCTAAAAAACTATGTGGTTCACCCCATTGTGTTCATTGATATGAGGGAGGCTTTGGGGGATTTACTGATAAGTCTTAATGTAGGGTGTTTTTAGCATTTGAATTCAATAATATTTGTGGATCTTTGGTCTTACTTTAGAGCTATTTTATTACAAAAAATTAGTTTTCATTTCCAAACCAAACAATGAAGAAAGAAGGAAACTTGCATGAAGCCAGAGAAAGGAATGGACAAAGAGCAAGAAAAAATATTGTAGAATTTTGCTCTACAATATTAGTAACATCCAATATTGTAATTTACATTTAAAAAACTCTCAGGTTGAGTTTATTAGAAGGCGATCGAATAAGGTTGCTTATGAATTAGCAAAGACAACCACATCCTTACCTAACTTCTGTATATTTGATGAAATTCCGACATGTATTAACAACTTGATTGTAAATAAAATGCTATAAGCATATTTTTCTATAAATAAAAAAATGAATAACCCAAATTGGCATCCAAATTCACTTAGATAGAATTGTAAGAGATGTCTGTCAACGCTTAATTAGAGGTTTTAAGTTCAAATTCAACCCTAAAAATACAACAATATTAAATCTTTTAAAAAACTCGTTTAGCATCCATTGTATAGTATACCCAACACGATGACTACAATGAATTTGCACGCAGAGGTTATCCGACTCACAAAAAATTAACCCTAAAATTCTGCTATAAAAAGAATGAATAAGCACCAACAGCGATATTAAGACAGGCCAGGGCCAACTACATGCCATTGCGTGGACGCAAGCAATTGATCCTTCATTCTTGGTTCTTCCCATCCACTAGTTTTCCCTTTTCTCCATATTTTTAATGAATCATTATTTTTTGTAGACAAGAATGAATCATTATTTTGGTGTTCTAAAATGTAGGATTTTGTTTTTTCTTTCTTCAAGTTGTCTAATGTATAGAAATATACACCTTCCTTTCAAAACAAAATAAAATAAAATTATATCTTAAGATAAATAAGTGAGGTATTCGAGGTTCGAACTTTGACTTAGATATATAATATGCAATATTATTACTGAAATAAATTCACAGAGATTAAGGTTACTTAATTAGTCACCAAAATTTGTAAAATAAAACTTTTTTTTTTAAAATTCATCAAACTTTTTTTAAAATATAATTAAAGACCGTTGAAAAATTTATACATCAATCAATTGGTCCAATGAATTTAGGTAGGATAAAATAGAGATCAACAGAAAGTTTATACAAAATTTTGAAAACATGTTCCAAATTATGTAATTTTTAATATGGAGTTTTTTTTAGGGGAAAATAATATGGAATTAATTCCCAATTTAGTCACGTTAGGGTGTGCAAATCTGGTCTATCACTTTCATAAAATATTAAGTTAGTAATCACATCACATTGGAGAAAATTTCTCAAGTTAATATCTTCATCCTGTATTTGTTGATTAAGACCTCGTTGATGCTAAATATGCATGCATATTAGGTAAAAATCTTCAATGTGCATTACAAATTACAGGTTGCTGAAAATATAAGATTCTTTGGTTGGCTTTTTACGCTGTCAAATTACCAAATGACTCCATTAGATCTAAGACTAATGATTCTTAATGATTAGATTAAAGGATTGTCTTAGGTCCTTTCTTTGCTTGATGGTTAATGATGCCTTAGATCCAAGATGCGGGCGACTGAAGAGAAAACTATGCACATTATGAGGGATTGTCCGAAAGCCAATTTTTTTTTGTTTTGGAATACGTTGTATTTTCATAATTCTTAAATCTTTACGATGTTTAAATGTTATGATTCGATTAATCATTTTGCTTCCGAGCAAGATGAACAACTATTTTTGATTGCTTGTTGGTTCATATCGAAAGTTTGTAACGAAGAGTTTTTTCTAACACTACATGGGGAGACTAGGAAGTTTTCAATCTAATTATTACACATTATATATGAAACAACTATTAAGAGCTCGGATTCCGATATTACATACAGGGAACCTCGCTTGGTTGTTTGAAAACCTCCACCAAGGAAACAATTAAATTAAATGTTGATGGTAACTCTCTTAGTAATCCAAGACGCTATGATTTTGAAGGTTTAAACCATGACACCAATGTAAATTGGATATCGAGTTCCTTCAGCGGTTGTGTGGCATTACTATCAATACGAATGCAGAGCTGGAAGCTATCTCTAACAATCTTGAGATGACTTGGAGTTTTTTTTTAAGGAGCATGGAGTCATGGTTTTTGCTATTTTAAAAAATTGATGATGGAATTGTCACACTTTTATTTCAAGAACAAAATGATCAATTTTTGTTATTCCATCTATTTACCTCAAACCCTTTGCACTCACCGTCATTTCCTTCCATGCAAAGCATCCCAATTTAGTACTCTAACAATACAATCCACTAACTTCTTTAATTAAGATTTCCATTCCACTACTCAAGACAAGATAACAATCACACCTTTTCTTTTCTCCTTACCAAAAATAAAAATAATAATCTACTAGTCCAGGTTACAACTGAGTCAACACCCAACACAGCTAAGAACCACCCCGGATAAAAACTAACCAGCTCTCACATCCCAATTTATTCCTGCACTATCTTACAGTTAAAATTTCAAATCTTTATCTTGTCTTCTATTTTTAAATAGTATCCAACAATTCTTAGCTACTTCTTTTTTGACTAAAACAATTCTTAATTAATAGCTGTATTACAGTATTAGATCCAAATTACCAATAGCTAAACTAATTGAGTCAAAAAAAATAAAAAATTACCCTTATTTTCCACGGTTAAAATCCGCCATCGACTTAGTTTTCATTCGTCATCAAAACACACGTGTACGGTGATAGTACAAAGTCTCGTGAACCCTTAAATTTTCAATTTATCGTATTTTTAATATCGAATATTCGATTTCTCCTAACCACAAGACAAAGAGGAAGGAACCTCGAATACGATTATACGAATAAACCCATCTTCTCTATCAAAATTCAATATCTCGTACACGATATATCGTACAAATTCTCGTGTATTTTTCACAATCGTTATCTTAATTATTTATTTATTACAATAATTAAGCGATTTGCAAAAAAACGTTAACATCATGGTGTTTCTCCGTTATAATGGGACACTATAAATAACGTTCTCTCTCTCACTACAATTCAATCCATTCAACACTTTCATTCTCTTTCTATTTCTCTCTCTAGAACCTTCAATTCTTCATCAATGGCGTTTAAGAAAACCCTAACTCAACGTCTCTTAAGCTTAACCAAAATCTCATCACAATCTTTATCAAATTGTCGCATTTCATCTTCATCTCTTCAATCACGTCACCCTTCCTTCGTCGCTAACCGCGACATTGCGCCAGAGCCGGGAGATTCTTCCAACGACGGTGTTTTGCGTCGATTTTTACATAAGCAAGCTGTTTTTAATTCTGAACTCCGACCACCGCATCCAGGTGGTTCCGATGGCCTTCTCCAGAAACTCCGGGAGATGGACATTGCGAGAAACCGGATCCGGTTAGATGGATTAACTCCGCCGGAGGCGGAAATGGAGGTGGCAACGGAGGAATTGAAATCGACAGCGGAAGATGTGAGGAAGTTGTTGAGAGCGACGCAATTGGAAGCCGTGAAATCGAAGATTCGGATGATTCAGCAGAGTTGTGTAACGTATTCGGAGTTTGTTGAAATGTGTGGTGAGAATTGTTCCGATCAGGAACAAGCGAAGAAGATTGCGAAGATTCTAGATGATTCTGCAACTGTGATTATCTTAGGCGATGTCGTTTTCCTCAAACCTGAACAGGTAATTAATTTATAATAATCCTCTATTTAGCTTTAATTTAATTTCGTTTAATCAGTTTAATTGTTGTTAATTTGTTTAATTTGTTGAGTTGTGTTGTGTTATTAATTTGTGTGATGATACAGAGTGTGTCATCATCATGATTGATGGGAAATAATATTGAGATCAAGAGATAGGTTACTAAACTTTAATTTTAGGCCGTTGATTTGATTGAGATCGCCGAAAACTGATAGAATTTTGTGGTTATTTTTCTTGAATTTTTAACAGGTTTGTTCAGATCTAAAACGGATTCTACGTTTGTGAGATGGTAAATTAAGGGCTGCCAAACAAGCCCTTATTCTTCTTTCACACCTTCCTCCATCTAAATGGGGATATTTATTTATTTATTATTATTATTAGTGATTTTTTTACATTTCATTTATACGTGTCCATGAAATAATTGAGAGCTTGACTCCTTGACTTTGTCCAGCTTATCAATTGGATTTTTCATGGATAAAAAACTAATTTTGCAGCTAATTATTTCGGTTCTCTTTGGAGAAAACGTTTTTTCACATAAAAAACATGTTGATAAATGGTCAAACAAATTACTACTAATAATTGGTAATATTTTGAATAAGTGTTTGATTTATATTTTGCAAAAAAGTTATTATTCAAAAAGATATATAATCTTTGATTCATAACACTTACTAAATTTTAATATTTTTTCAAAGCATATTTAATGCATAAAAAAAAAGTTGAGCAATACTTATAGACTTATCTGAGTTACTCTTTTTTTGACTGGAGTTGCTCTTTAAGTTTTATAATTTAGTAAAATACAATTATGATATTTAAAAAATAAGCTTATCTAGTATTTTTCTTTTTGATATAGAATAAACTTTTTTTATTTTTTTATTTTTTTATTTTTTTATTTTTTTTTAAGGAAATAAGCTTATCAAGATAAAATTATATTTGTTACTCTTTTTTTGACTGGAGTTGCTCTTTAAAAGTTTTATAATTTAGTAAATACAATTATGATATTTAAAAAATAAGCTTATCAGTATTTATCTTTTTGAAGTAGAATAAACTTATCTAGTTTTTTTTTTTTTTTTTTTTAAGGAAATAAGCTTATCAAGAAAAAATTATATTTTTGAGAGAGAGACAAAAATAGTTTAAATGTTCAATAATAATTAATAATTTTATTTATGTACATACATACATATACACTTCCTCCGGTCTTTAAAAAGTTAAATGTATTTATCTTTAAAAAAAGTTAAATTTTTTAAAATGTATTTAGTCTAGATTTAACAGCCAAAATTATTAAACAGTCCAAGACTAAATACATTTAACCTTTAGTATATATTTAATATTGGAGGACATATATGTTTTGACCAAATCAAATAGTAATAAGGGATACAATAGTAACCTCTTTGAACTATTAGACTTGAAATACATCTTAAGATTAATAAATAAGGTATTTGAGGTTTGAACCCCGGTCTTATACACCTTGAACTATTATTCTATAAATGTAATATATGAATTTGTACTTATCTTTGAAAATATTAATGTTTTTTTTTCTTATCTTAAAATATTAATGTTTGATGATCCTTTTGAAATTATGCTAAAATGATTTAGTTTAATTTAGAATATAACATTCATCTTTAAATTTTTTAAATCGTTAGTATAAAATTAATTTATATTAGATGTTAGATAGAGTATTATGTTCATTTAGGAATAAAATAATGTATATTAGATGTTAGATAGAGTATAATGTTCACTTAGGAATAAAATAATTTGCATTATTAGGCTACTAGGGTTTAAATCGTGTGTCTGACCTTTGTATAGTTTTATTTTATGTCATTTTTTGAATGTTGTTTCTGGATTTGTAAGATGCCCTGTGAAACGTCTTGGTGCAAGTGGATGTCCATATTCATTATATATGGACGCAGATCAACTTGTGCCAACAAGAAAATTGGACAAATTATAATAAATTTTTGTATAAGTTTTTTTTTTTTTGCGAAGGTATTAAGTAGCACCTAATCTACTTTTATTGAATATTAGGTACTAGTATTAAGTAGCACCTAATCTATTAATTACTAAAATTGAAGTCATATTTATAATTTTTTTTAGGGATAAATAAATTTTATTGTTTTGATTATTTATTTATTTGCTTGGTGATACTTGTTGATAGATTCATATTTTATTTTTGTCAATTAAGTATTGTGATTGTCGCATGGCAATGACTAGTTTGATTACGTTGCACGTTAGCCAAGTGACTATTACTATTATTAAATTAAATTTGTGACAAACAAGAAATATATTGCTTCAATTCCTAGATTTTGGGTATATTTGGGACACTAAGCTGAATATGGTTCAATGCACTTCTTTGAATCCTGTAACTTCATTATATGTTTTGTTTTGCTTTCTTTTTGGTGGAACGGCAGAGAATCCAGCTGCTAAATGTTTCCCATCAATTAACTTTTCCTTTATTTTAATCTTATCTTATACATGTCTGCTATTTTATTTTATTCAAGTCCACTTTGTCTGATGCTAGCCAAGTTGTGTAAAGGGTACAATGATTTAGTTTTCTTTTATGCTTCTTTTGGGTGCAAGTATAATTACCTAAAAGTTTTACTCTAATTTACAGCAAAGCTTGAGATGAAAAACAAATGTAGATTGAGCTATTAGTTTTACCCAAACCCTCACAAATTTGTGATGCAGGTAGCAAAAACAATCCAGGCTCTATTTCCTGTACCAGCACCAAAGCCAAACGAGGCAGAAACAAAAGAACTCGAAGAAATGGAGAAACAGAAAGCAACCATCGACAGCAGAGCTCACACAATGGCTCGCCGTGAGCTCTGGGGAGGGCTTGGCTTTGTGTTGGTGCAAATATTAGCATCCATGAGGCTCACATTTTGGGAACTTAACTGGGATGTAATGGAGCCCATATGCTTCTATGCGACATCTATGTACTTCATGGCTGGCTACACATTCTTTCTCAGAACATCAAAAGAACCTTCCTTTGAAGGTTTCTATCAAAGCCGTTTCAGCACTAAGCAGAAGCAATTGATGAAACTTCACAATTTTGATATTGCAAGGTATAATCAACTCAGAGATGCTTCACCACCAGCACCCTCTTCCGAGTTGAATTCAACTATTGTTCACCCATTGAATCAATTTCATAGAAATATTTGACCTGTATTCGTTGTTTCCGATTACCAGTAACAAAAATCGTAGTAAAAAGAAAGTCATACAATATGATTACGATGGTCAGGTAGAATTAGGCGCGGCTTTATGTACGATAGTTACAGAGTCATATTTGTTTACAATTTTGTTATACAACACACTAAACCTTTTTAAACAACTCATTCAATACTTTGCAATCACCTGGGGCTTAAGTTCTTGGGTGAATTCTAAGACAGTTTAAACAAGGTTTTTTTTGACCAAAGTCCAAAGTTAAGAGCTTCTTTTCACAATTCTCGCGATTCTTAAAACAAAGTTAAGTAGCTTGTCGTTTTCAAGAAAATTGTTGAAGTGAAATTTGCTAAGACATAGATGCCATTTATTTGCCTCTCAAATTAAGTTGGAGAAAGACAAATATTGTGGAAAGAGTGGCTGTAGGAATCATATATTCACAAGTCACAATCACTTGAAGGACCATACGAAAGTTCCTTGCAAAGCCATACTGACAGCTAGTTTCAACTTAAAACACTGACATCATAATTCGGCCATAGAGAGCTGCAGATACACAAGTTACTCCGTCCGTTCCTTTTTAAGTGTTTCTTTTTGAAGAAATTTTTTGTTTCCATTTGACTGTCACTTTCAAAGTTCAATGCAACATTAAATGTTGTTTTACTAGTATGATCCTTAATTATTTATTACGGAGAGAGAAATATATGAAATGAGATATTAAATGAATAAAGTCATTATAGTAAAAGGACAACTTATTGCATAAAAAATAGTAACAATCATTGACTATATTGGTTTATGTAAAATGTCAAAATGCGACAATTAAAAAGGAAAAGAGAAAGTACATTGCAAACAAAATCCGACAAAAAAGCATTCAGTAGTGTGCAATGACTTACATATTAAGCAAATGATCGCTTTGGTCCCTTACTTTGCACCTCGCTGTCTCAAAGGTCTCTGACTCAAGATTAAATACAAATAAGTCATCGATTCTATACTTCGGTTATCACTTTAGTTGCTGTTAAAAAATTCTGTTAAGTGATGAAGTGACACATGTTTTTTGCTGACAAGGAGTATGAGGTGTCACATGGACCAAAGTGAAAGTAGAAAATAGTCACTTTGGTCCGTGAATTGAAAATTAATATCCCCAAATCTCTAAATCCATATATGTCATCTAATTCTTTGTTTTGATCAAAATCAATCTTCTATTAAACACCAACACAAAATTTCACTAAGGTCCCTAGCATGTTGTTAGTTTAACATGTCACCTACTAACATCATTAAGGTATTTGTGTTAAGTTCCAAAATATTATTATAACACTTGTCAAAACGATTCCTTAATTTATTTATTTTTTGAAGGAAAAAACGATTCCATAATTGAATACCAAAATGTTTCCATAACATATGACATTACATGAAGATCAACCATAGAGTAATTAAAAAATTGCTCCACATTTAAACATATAATTCAATAAGTCGTTACATAATGATTCATCAAAACATTAAACAAAATATTGAACCACATTTGTGCTTATAATTTAGCCACTTCGGTACATTAATAAACTAATGAACATCACATAGTTGGCCCCCTTAAGTAAATCTTGGAGTTGACATGAAAGATGTAAGCATTTGTTATCCATTCAGACGTGCATTTAGATTTTGAACCCTAATAGGTGGTGGCCTAACTCCAATAGGTGCTGGATCAAAAGTTCCTTGTCCAATTCCTATTGGTTGTGGTCCTTGCACATTCACATCAAATAATTGCTCTTGTGTTTGCGGGGAAGATTGTGACAAATCTAAAGGAACTTGTTCTCCTTGACCCTCATTGTTGGGAGGTGGTGGTGGTGGAACCTAATTGGGAGGCATAGGCATCACAGCTTGATTAGTGCAGCCGAACCTATTGTGGTTACCTTCTAGACCACACCTTGAACATGTTAGCACTGGATATGACCTCTGAACATTACTTGAACCGGAAGGACCCTCAAATGCATCTTTCCTTGTTTGTTTCTTTGGCCTTCCAGGTTGTCTTCTTTTTGGTGCAGGCACCGGTTTCACATAATATTTTTCCCAAAACTCTTCACCTTGTGTTGGCTTTATGAAACGCTCATATGTTGCATTGTATGAGCCCAAAGTAAGCCACCCATGACAATAATTTTCAGGTTTGTTATGCCTCCATGCAATGGCTTCTATTCCATAAACACATGGCATGCCTAAAAAAAATTCAAACAAATTCATCATTATATCAAATACACCATAATTTAAAGGGTTAAATATGTTTTTGGTCCCTATAAATATATCAACTTTTTGTTTTAGTCCCTCTAAAATTTTCCTCCAAGTTTTAATCCCTATAAAATTTTCAATCACTACTTTTGATCCCTATTTTCAAGTAAACTTTTGTATTTTTTAATGAAATTGTGCAGAAATGTATGGAATATTGTAAAAATCACTCCCAAAAAAAATTAGAATTTTTTAATAAAATATGAATTAAATATGAATTGTTTACCTCCAAACATATAAAAATTCATATTTAATTCATATTTTGGTAAAAAATTCTATTTTTTTTTGGGAGAGATACTTATAATATTATACATTTTTCTTGCAAAATTTTATTTAAAAATATGAATTCTAATTTAAATAAACTACATTATATAATTCTTAAAGCAGTTAAGAATAAACCACAAATTCAAACCAATGTATGAAAAAATAAACCATATATCAAAAACATTCATCATCCAGTACTTGAATAATAATTCCTATGTATTCACTAGGCCATAAACATATTAAGGCTAATATATAAGCGACTAAATGCAATATCAAAATCATATAAACAAATCTTCATGAGACAGATGAAATTTTGGTAGTAATTGACAGAAATTTCAGTCAGCCAGGTATGAGATTATTCAAGCTTGGTAACCACCCACTTCCTCCTTGCTTCGGAGCTTTTAAAGTCACGACAACAGTTGTGCAATGGCTGCTTGAAAGTCTTGATTTGAAAACTTTTAGTTACTTGCCTCCAAGCACAATATATCTCTCATTTGCATACTTCATCTTTGCATATAGCTTTGCACCTTTGTTTGTCATTTTTCAACCACTTTATATCTCTTCCATGGTATACCGTGTAGTTCGTCGTAACTTCTTTGAAAATATCCAATGTTTGAAATTCCATTCCTAGCTTCAAGTGGACCTGACCAAACTCGACATTTGAATTAAACTGAGGGAAAACTTGTCTTCCATTTCCATCAGCTTCATCATCGATACTAATAGGGCTGATTGTGAAATTTGATGTGCTCTTGGTGGTTTGTACTTCTTGATTCTCCTGTTAATCTTGTGTTCAAGTTTTATTGCTGAGACACATGATTAGTAAACAAATTGTTCTTTTCCTATATAAAACACTCTTTTAGCTTTGCTATCATCAAAATGTTACTTGTGAAATAGAGCTAAACCAAATTGATTATTACATAAAGTTCTTATAGATTAATCTTGTTGCCAATGAGCTAAACCAAATTGATTAATCTTGTTGCCAAATTGATTTTCTCATAAATTAGAAATAGAGGATTCCTAAATCTATGATTCATGATTTTATGGTGCAGAATATTATTGTTCTTAATTTATTTTTTTGTCAAGTAGCCTAGTGGCTAGCACTAGCAGGGCCGGCCTATAGCCCGTTGAGGCTGGGCGACGACACCGCGCCTCCAATTTTTTGAGGCCCAAAATATTTTTTTTAAATGTAAGACATGAAAATAATGGTTATATATGTATTAAAAGCAAATTATTCTAATTTGTACAGCTTGCTTCAGTGGCGTGGCCAATATTTATTGAGTGTGAGGTCATGTGTTCAAGATCGACCTACCACACCAAAGTTAAATTTCTAATTTTTTTTTAAATGACTTATTTATTTTTTTGGGGTTAATGGTGCTTTACCCTATGTAATATAGGTCATTTCCAGTTTTTCCCCTTGTAAATTTTTTTTTTTTTTGGAATACCCCCTAATAGGTCATAAAAAAAACGAAAAATTTCTGCAATTTTTTTTTTAGAATACCCGCTTATAAAATTAAAACCGGGCCTACGAATTTGTTAAGACGGCCCTGGTAGCTAGAGCTCACACATTTTAATGTGGAAAAGTGAGATGTTTGGGATTCGAACACCGACCCCTGCATATTTTATGTAATATTCCTACTAACTGAGCTAAGCTTACGGAAATTTATGGTTCCTAATTTTTTTTTTGGTCTTATATGGTTCCTAATTTTATCTGTGAGGATCAATTATTTTGGAAACACTTTACAAATGGTTCACTTAACTTTAAAGATCCATATATATGTTTTCAGCACAGTACTCTTCAAATGTGCCCTGGGCTAAATTGATTTGGAACTAAAAAATTCCACCTTCTTAATCTTTACTTATCTGCATGGTTTTTCACAATAATATTCCCACAAATGATAATATTTTTTCAAATGTTTGTTTTATGGTTTCTCAATGTAGCTTATGTTGTAAACATGTGGAGACCATCCCACACCTCTTTTTTTTATTGTCACTTTGCCATTCATCTTTGAAATTGGCTCTTTATCCTCAAAGTATCTATTGATCTTTCATATATCAATTTGCATGGTTTACTAAGAAGTTGGTCACCTCAATGCCAAATTGTGATGTTAGCTGTTATTGTGGATTTGGTGATTATAATTTGATATTGTTGTAACAAAAACACGTTTGGCAACAGATATGTTAATTGCAACTTTGCTAATAATGTTGCTGAATTTGTCATTTTGAAATCCTTTTCAGTTAATATTCATGTTGTTTATTCTTCTCGGATAAAAGAGGTTACATGGAATCTTCCCGTGATATCTTGGATTAAATGTAATACATATGGAAGTGGTATTTTTAAAGATACTAAAGCTATTGATCTTGGTTGTTATATTTGTAATTTAATTATATCTTCCTCCTTTAATGTTGAATCATAGTGATATATTAGCTATTGAGATGGCTTTTAAAAGAGGATGGACATCTATTTGGTTGGAAACATACTATTTTTTCTTCACCTTAATTTTATTCCATTAGGTATTTATTTTTTTTCTTTCTTCACCTTAGTTTTATTTCATTATGTTTTTCAGGAAAGGTTTTTAACGAGGCAACATGTCTTTCATCATTGTTATCTTTGGTATGGTCTAGTCCTCCTAGTTGATTCCTTATTTTAATAATATTGATTCGTGTGTTGTAAATGATAGATAACGTAATATAGGTATACCTAGTTATAATGTGTCTTCACCTTAATAATATTGATTCGTGTGTTTAATTAATAAAAAATCATAGATACAAATTTTATTTATCCAAACAAAATTAAGACCCAAATGTCCATATAAACTAAATTAACAAGTAGTATATCTATCAGTGAAAGATGATCATTGTCGATCACAGGCAAAATAATTGTTATAAAAAGAGTAGTACAAAGTAATTAGCTTTAGGTAATTCTTTAGGATATCTATCACATGTTTCAAACGATAATTCGTTCTATAATTTTATTCTTGTTTGATAGAAACTAACCAAACAAGCGCCAACTAAATTCTATTTGGATTCCTATTGATTAAGCATAACAAAGTTCAATTAATCATAACAAAACAAGCATTTATAACACAATTAACCTAAATCCAAATTTGATCAAACCTACAATAAAGCATCATAACTTTATCAATTTTTGTTCAACTAACCTAAATAAGCGATAAATCAGTTGAGCAAAATATCAACTAAATTATATATGATCAAGCATCATAAGGAAAATTGATTGGCACAAAAAATTAATATGAAATTGGTAAAGAAAGAGATAAAACATAGAACAAAATTCACATTAGAATAGAACCTCAAGAATCCGTACAAATTACTCTCCGTCAATGGATTGATCAACATAATTAAGCTTCAATAGAGTTGGTTTCGCACAAAAAAGTAATATGTAAAGTGGTTGAATAGAAGATGAACTTATTTATAGGTCTAAACATTAACCTAATTCAAAAAACAAGCTTGGGCAAGAGTTAGGTTTATAAATAGCAATTCGGCCCACTACAAGAGATTAAATGGCCCAAAAATCCGCAATCAGCTTTAGTGCTTCAGAGATTCCCCTTTTTAACCATCAATATGTATGAATTAGGTTTGTGTAAAACATGAAAGCTTCCCACACACTTATCTAATAATAGTCACCAAGAATTAAAAGCAAAGCTCTTTCACCTCCGAAGACTGGGACAAACAAAACAAATGGATAAAATAAAACAAAGGTTTATATGGCTTGTAATGAGCTATAAAACAAAGAATGGATATAGGGGCTTAACTAAGGGATAATTACATCAAGGTAGGCTGATTTGGCTAAAAGTAGGTTATGAAAGAAAGATGGCCTAAATCATTTTTGTACATGCATGTGAAAAAGTGCTTTAAGACTTAAGGAAAACCTCGAAAGTAACTAACAATATGAGAGAATCCACACCATAAACAATCGAGATGTTGGAGGCCATAACCTAAGGTTAATGTTCTATCACAATTGATGCACTATCTAGTATCAAGTCAACTTATCACACTGCGAAAGCAAATAAGCTATCCATAACATAACAATGAAATCATTCACAACAATTGCATGCATGCAACTTGTTTTTTTAAAAGCTAAAGAAAATATAAACGTAAAATAAAATGTCTCCTCTACACAAAAAATATAAATGACACATTGTCCTCAATGTTTTAACAAGCATAAAATAAGAGTAAGGAAATAAGTGTTTATCAAATTTCATTTTAAACAAGGAGTTGACGGTATATCTAGGAGACTCAACATCAATTTTAAGTTTTGAGTTATTTTTAAGATTTGTAAAGCTTCACTCATAATTTACCAAAACTTTAAGATAAATTTTACCATGAGGCATACAAATAATGTTGCTCACTTATTAGTTAGGACAAGATTATCTTATACTAACTCTCATATTCATTATTATATGTTATCTTATATTGAGACGGTTATTATTGATGAAATGAGTTGATTTAAATAAATACAATATACAACTTTCAAATCATTATTTATATTTTTTTATTCCTTAACGTGTTTTTAGGATCATTGTTAGCATTTGTTTCTTTCTTAATAGTGTTGAGTGTATGATAATATAATTTTCTCATTTCAGTATATGTATACAAATATTTAGTCATTATTCCTAAAAAAAAATAAAATTTAGTCATTATAAAAAGTAGGAGTGGCCCATGCCCATTGGACCACCCTGAAACCGCCCCTCCATTCATATTGATGTCTTCATTTTTATCTTATTCGAAAGAAACGATATACATGTTTTAATTAACAATTAAAGTGAATAGTCCAGAAACAAATATTTTATTTTTTTCAAAAACAAAGTGGCCAAAAACAAAACAATGAAAGTGAACTCTGAATTGTTTCCAAAAACAAAACAATTCATGTGAATAAAACCGGTATTAATGTTATAGCTATTTTTCAAAAAAAAAATTATTTTATTCTTTTAAGGGAAACACGTAAAATGTTATAACTATTTACCAAAAATAACTATTATTTTAAGTGGATTCTAAGGTGATGGTTCAATTAAGTCCCTCACTGATGTACCAATTTATTTGACCATTGGATTAAATAAGACTATAAGATCTCATTATTTATAACCATACTAGATAAAATCTCCTCTAACTAGTAGTTCTTTTCTCGCCTGGCACACATTTGGCCGCACCACAACCATCGTCGGCTCCAGGCTCCAGGCTCTGTTTGTTACACCACCAGATACAAATATTTACTCCTGATTTCACACGTAAACCCTTTCATTACGTTATTGAGTTGTTCAACAATGTTTCTCCTTGGCATTTGGTTAGGATGCTAAGGGTAGAAGCTATCAATTTCATAAACAACAAACCATACATGACTAATACAAAAACAAAAACAAAAAAAGCCTAATTCCTACGTTTGAATTGTTTTCTGTTATTCCTAATTCATATAAATACCCATTTGAAAACATATTTTTATTTGAATTCATCGACGGAGTAACGGTCAAAATCCCTCTTTACTTTCTTCAATTTTTTTCTTTCTTAAAATTTCCC
Source organism: Medicago truncatula (assembly GCF_003473485.1). NCBI lineage: Eukaryota > Viridiplantae > Streptophyta > Magnoliopsida > Fabales > Fabaceae > Medicago > Medicago truncatula. The sequence continues at coordinate 35,794,365 of NC_053049.1, forward strand.
TAAACGTCTTTTATTTGATGTTAGTTTGCATTTTCTTTCCAGTTTTTCGATTGAGTGTTGGGCAAAATAAGACCTGCTAGGCAAGAGAAAAAACTAGGTGTGAAGATGAAATATTAGATCCCATGTGGTCACAAATAATGAGTTCATATGTTCTTATTTAATCCAATGGTCAAATAAAGTTGTACACATGTGAGGGATATAATTGAACCCTCATCCTAGAATCCACCATTATTTTATTCTTTTATGGGAAACAAGTATTATAGTTATTTTTTTTCAAAAAAAAGTATTATAGTAATTTTATTTTTGTAAGTATTATAGTTATTATAAATCCGAAAACGTGGAATTTTGATAAATTCAGCATAAAATGTTATTTAATATATCATTTAAAGGGTTAAATATCTTTTTGATTTCTATAAAATTGAGACCTTTTAAGTTTAGTCCTTACTTAATTTTAATAGTTTTTTTAGTCCTTAATTTTTTTTTCTGCACTCAGTATTAGTCCCTCCTCAATTCAAATTTGTTTAATTTATACTTAAACTCATGAGTTTTCAAACAATTTTTTGCAGACGTGTTAAAAACATTACTAAAAGTTCCTCTGCAAAAAATTGTCGCAAAATTTGATTTTTACGTCTAGATTTTGTTAATTTTATCTTTAACTTTTTTCGTTTTAAAAAATTTATATTTAATTCGTTTCATGTTAAAAAAATCTAAATTTTGGTAAATGAACCTTTCATAGTGTTCTAAACTTGTATTGAAAAAATCGTTCAAAATTTTAAGAGTTTAAAGATAATTAAACAAACTTTACTATAACAGGAACTAAAATTAAAAGTAATTTTTTTTTGTAAGGACTAAAAAACCTATTAAAATTAAATAAGGACTAAACTTAGAAGTTTCCAATTTTATAGAGACCAAAAACATATTTTACCCTTTAATATATTATATAAAAAAAGATTAACTAACAATGAACTCGCATATGTGGTAAGAAATTTAAACCCTTAACCAAATGATTCGATGTGAAATGATGGAGGTAACTTTTCACCTACAATATAAAGTTATGTCAACCGGGAGGATTATCCAAATTAGGGCACATCATGTTATTCTTCTTTAATTAGGAAAGATGTAAAGAATTAGTTGCTTAATTAAAAGCATTATTCTGTTATTTAGTTTCACTCACATTATTTAGCCTTTTCCATAAAAGAAAATAACCAAACACAGCCTTAACATCACTGTCGTTATACAGGCCAAAATATCTACTACTTTTGTGTACAGACGAAAGAAAAATCAGAGCAATTAAGCAATCTTGATTTACCAACAACCATGAAATGGTTGCCTTCATTAACTACTGCATTTACTAGTGGGTCACCTTGTTACTTGTCACCAACCATCAACCTACGTCTACTCTTCTTTACGTGTTATTCTCTCACCGACATTTATATGGTGTCAAATTAATTTTGTCCCAAAATAAATAGTTTTACAATTAATTAACTAAATTATTTTAAAATTATATTTGATTAACCATAGGTAAGTAAGTTTGGCTCTTAATATCTATCTCCCATATATTATCCTTTATCAATATGGAATTATTTTTGTAACATGGCATATTTGATTCGACTTTCGAGTCTCACCTGGTTGGGTTATGTATGATTAGGCATATTCGAATTATTGTTAGATACTCTGCATGCATTGCTTAGCATAGTAACTTGAAGGGTGCGTTACATCAAAAATTAAATAGCTTGAAGGGTGCGTGACGCCGACGGGTACCACTTGGCACTTTACCAAATTATGGGTCCTTAGTTTTTACATGTTTAAATGCGTTTCTGTTTTTTTAACTAAAAAAATTATATTCATTCATTTAGATAGAGAATATCAACTAATGATGAATCAACGACAAGTTCATCAGATCCATGTTAATAGCATAATACCATAAAGTACTCGAGTTTACAAAAATGATCATATTAAAATCTCTGAAATACATGTGGTTCAGGATATACAATGTTGACGTCACCAAAGTCATTGACTGAATTTGCACTTGATTTAAGCTGATTTAACAATTTAGGTTGAACAAACACCCGAACAAAACAAGAAAAACAAGCACAAATACAACAAACAATACAACGTCGCACTAAGACAATAAAATCACAAAAAAATAAACAGATGTGAAAATCACTTATTTACATAAAATGGAAGGAGAAAACTAATTTAGAAGGATGATTTAGTGTAAAAAATTAACTCTAAACCACCTCTAAAAAAAACTAGGATTTTATGTGTCGGCTCACAAGAGAGAAATGCACTCCTTAACTAACATTTTTACTAAATTAACTTTTTTTTTTTTTAGATGAATCGGACTACAAATAAGATAGAACAAAGTTCAAGACTCGAACTCTAACATAAATACTTATGCATCCTTTTCCACTTCTCATAACAGGGTTGGACTCGGTATGTGTCTTAGGGATGATGATGGTGCATTTGTTCTTGCAAGAACGGAATGGTTTACCCTCTTTGTGATGTAGAGGTGGGAGAGGCGGTTGGATTGCATACAACCTTGGATTGGATCTCTAATCAACAATTTGATAATGTCGATTTTGTACTTGATTGTAAAAAAGTTGTTAATTGTGTCAATTTTAGTTTAGATGATAACAATGAATTTGAATGTATTATTGCTGCTTGTAAACAGTTGCAAGAGGATAGATTCCAAAACTCTTATTGAGTTCAACAGGAGGCACGCAAATAGGTAGCCCACGAACTAGTTCAGGTAGCCCTGTCTAATCCTAACCCCATATTATTGATGATGTACCTATATGTATTTGACATATTTTAGTTAATAAAATGCAATGAAATTCTTCCTAAAAAAAAAAAGTTGCACACAGTATTAGAAGTGAGTCAATTCATTATTTAACTAAGACAACTTTCGTGGACTACATTACTAAAAGAGAACCAAATTCATTCACGGAAGACAGTGTTGTCAACTAATCGTGACGTGATCACATGAACTACAGAACTTTTTCCAAATCAAAACGAAAGAGAAGTCATGCCATACAAATGAAGGGATGGTTTCATTTTCTTATGTCTTAAGAAATGATATTACACTGTTCACTATATTGGTGTTACGTGAATTAATTATCTTCTTTCTATTTCCACACATGAACTAATGATAATAATTAACTAAAAAATATAAGAACATTTCTCCAAATTCTAGTGTTACCCATTATTAATTTAAAACGTTTCTTGACCAATTGAAACCTTCGGATAGAAAGAGATAGAAAATGTAATAAATTGGATACTTTGGTGATGTAATAGAAAGAAAAAAAATTGCTGAATTAGTGTATGAAAAATGTGGAGTGTTCAAATATAATAATTGTTATTGATTATTGAAGCCAGTGCCTTACAGCATTGCCAACAACTATTCGAAAACTTCAATTTAAGCATATGTTTGGTATGACGGTTGATATGTCAGAATATTCACCGTGATATTTCAAAAACTATACTTTTTAACTTCTGCAAAATTACAATAGATCACCGTGATTCAAACATATCTACCATGATACCAAACATGTACTAATATGATCGGATCACGGTTGATATGTCAGAATATCCACCGTAATATTTCAAAAACTATACTTTTTAACTTCTGCAAAATTACGATGGATCACTGTGATTCAAACATATCCACCATAATACCAAACATGTACTAATATGATCGGAATACATTGTCAATTTAGTATCTTTAGAATGAAATGAACTAATTAATCAAGAGTGATTCTATATAGCATATTCTAATCATAATATACAGGTACCCCAACATTCTATAGTATTCTTTATTCTTATACACTTTGATCTTTGAGGTACACAATTTGTACCCAAAATTACACTTTGCTCTTAAGGGTACACAATTTGTACCCAAAATCAAAGCAGATATATTATACACTAATGATCACAACTCCAAGTTGTTTTTTAAAAATTGACTTTATCTATAACCTAAGTGTAAAAAAAAGAATTCCAGACCCCTAATCTAAACAGAAACATAATAATCTCTGATATCGTCGAAACTACAATGCAACTGCAATTAAGACCGCATCAGCAATTCATCGTGACCGCGCCCGTGACCCAACGATTAGGTCAGGGCAAGAGGAAGAGCAATCCATTGATTCAGTCTCTTGAACCATTCTCCTTTCACTTTTGCCAACAAAATACATCCTGACATAAAAATGAATAAAAATAACAAGAACAGCAGTGTTGAGAATGGAATTGAAAACCCAAGCACCCATTCCATTACAACCACCAACTTCAAAAAAGAAATGAAGCAAAAAAACACCAACATGACACGCCACGTTACATCCCAACAACAAAATCTGACAGTTCAAAACAAACGGAAAACACGCAGATCGAAGACCAATAGCTGTCCAAAATCTATAACCATAGACAAGAGAGTAAACAAGTGTTGCAAACAGAATCGCAAGAACTTGAAAAGACTGTGAAAATTCAAGCCATAGAAAAGAAACCAACGTTGAAACTGAGTGGTTCACAAGTTGATAAAAAGACAACCTACGACGATGTAGAATAGTTAAGATTGTTCTCAACATGTGTAGAAAACGTGATAGATAGTAAACGTAAGACCAAAAGAAGACACGACCAGAAGGTCGTGTACCTAAGGGGAAACAAAGGAGCCATCGAAGTGGGGTTTTGGAACGATGCCAGAACCATTGTGTGTCACGAATTTCTGATACAGCGGAGATTAGTGTTCCGGTGAAGATTGTGGCGGAGATGAGAGACATGGTGAGGCTGTGGAGGGCGGGGATGGGTCCTAGAGGGATGTGACGGCGGTTGGGGAAGAGGAGAGAGAGTGAGAGATGGAGGAAGAGAGAGAGGATGAGGTAGGTGGCTATGGAGGTGATGAGGAAAGACCATGTTGAACCCCATGAGTGACTGTGGCTCCAACGGAATGAGATGATTGATGGGTGTTCTGAGAGGTAGTAGATAAGGGTGCCGATGGTGGTTAACGGTGGTGATGACGGTGGTTTAGCCATGGTGGTGGTGGTTTACATTAGTGGGAGAATTAGTTTAGTAGTTGAGAATTGTTGGAACTTGTGAGAAGATAAAGAAAGAGCGTTGAAAGTGAGGAATGAGGATGATAATAAAGAAATGAAATTGAGAGGTTACTTTGTCAGTGGGAAGGGATTTTAGGGGAGATTAAAAACAAGAGGAGGAAGATGGTATTGACGTGGCTGAGTTTGGTTGGATGTTTTGGAGCAAGCCTTTCTCACATGTGAAATGAAAATTGAGAAGTGATAATCTACACACAAATTAGTAAGACATACATTGATTTTATTAATAAAAGAGTTAGCTATAAAGAGAATGTTGAAAAGTGAATATTGTTAGAACATTCCGATAAAATTACTCCATTTTTTCAAGTGTGAATACATTCATCTTGTAGACTCTTATTAGGTAAAAGAAAAAAGTACTCTAGCTTAGGTTGTCAAAACTAGCCCATTGTTAACACAAAAAATGAAATATTTGGTCGAACTCATGATTCTATTTTCAACAAGGTAAATAGGTTATTTCGACATGCTGCAAAGTGCAAAGGGATTTCGATCAATAACATATACAGACTTCGACATACGGCAATTTCAACCAACGACAAGGAGAAATAAGTTGAAGTTGCAATTGGAGCGCATGGCGGGAAACAATGTTGAAATGCATTGAAGATTATTTCCTAGTGTCTTAGTGCATGGAAGATATTTTCTAATGTCATGGGAAGTTATAGGAAGTTATTTCTACTTTTAATATAGATCGTAGTATTTAGTGGTAGTTTTCTCTACAAGGTTTATATATCAGTTTGTAATAATAACAATGGGTTGGTTTCTTGATTTCTGAAGACTTTGTAACACCCACGCCATGGGAGCAAACAGGTTCAATAGTGGACAAATTGAAAGATTCCAACCACATTTACATTCATGCAATTTAATATTATTGTTCTTGCTTTATTTTCCTCTTTCTTTTGCAATTTGCATTTATTTTCATCTTTCTTTTCGTTCTTCTTCTTTTGAATATGCTCACTTGAGCGTTTTTCTATTATGTTGTCATGAGAAAACTTGTTATTAAAAGATGTTGGATGCAATTCTGACATTAAAAAGAAGGTTTAATTACACTTTTGGTCCTCGTGTTTTGGCCTACTCACGAAACTGATCATGCCCTTTTAAAACAGAACAAAACGGTCCTTCAAGTATCATTTTTGTTGCATTTTTCGTCCTACCCTCGATTTTATTCTCCAAAAACGCAAAGAAATGACAGTTTTAGACCTACCCCCTATGCTCAACCATGAAATAAACAAGGAATAAAGCATGTGGGTACAAAGAATCCACTTTATTCAACACACTAACAAAAAAAAACCCTAATTTCTAAGATATGTTTCAAATTAGGATTTTTTTTTTGGTTAGTATGCTGAATATAATAGATTCCTTGTTGATTTCATGGTTGAGCATAGGGGTAGGTTTAAAACCGCCTAAAACTGCCATTTCTCTGCGTTTCTGGAGTTTGAAAATGGGAGGTGGGACGAAAAATGCAACAAAAATGATAATTGAAGGACCGTTTTGTTATGTTTTAAAAGAGCATGACTAGTTTCGTGAGTAGGCTAAAACACGAGGACCAAAAGTCTAATTAAGAACAATAATTTTGTTCTCAAAGAATGCATGAAGTGATATCATAAATTGCGAGGCTTGAACGAACCATTTTAAAAAGACATTATCCGGTCCTAAACCATTGATGGATAATGAAGTTTACATTACCAAAAATCGATGTAAACACCCTTCGATGTCAAACGTCAATTAATCATAGTTCATATACTTTTTACACCCGTTTAATCGATTTTGAAAGTGTTTGAACGATAATGAATGAACTATTGTTTGGTGTGTTTGAGATGTTTGCGTTAATTGTTGGACCAGGTTTTACTGCTGTAGAATTTTTCTGCTATATCACGTTGAAACATATCGTGGTTGTTGATTTTAGATTAGAAAGTTCAAATTTGAAACCCATGTTCACATTATAAAACAATTTCGGACGTTCATTTCGGTCAAACAACAGACAGTTGTAACTGCTTCACGCAATTACAGCGGGGAATCCAAATCGATAATTGTTAGATATCTAAAAAGTACTCCTACATTTATGTTTTTACCCTTAGAATATATATATATATATATATATATATATATATAAGTTTTACCCCTTTGTCATTTAACTTCACCATCACAAAACATTTTTAGTGAGTAAAAGTTTTTTGGAATTGAAAAGTTATCGAAAAACTTTAGCCAAGATTTTTGGCAGTCTAAATTGTAAATCGGAAAACAGAGAAATACTAATATTTTGTAATCAATTCTCATAGAATTTTAGGAGAAATACTGTCGTATTAAATAGAGAAACGTCAATTGTTTTTACACTCTTTAAAGCTCAAATTAAGTAACTATTTCTATCAATTGTATAGGATTTTTTATTTATTTTTTGGTCAGGAATTCTATAGGATTTTTCCTTAGCTTTCGAACACCACCAAGAACGTGTATATCAACGTATCACAAAAAAAGTGAAGCAGTATAACTGTTAGAAAAGTCGATTTTGTTGTACTAGATTATGATATTTTTATGGTTTCGAGTTTTAAACTTGTCTCAAACTTGTCCTAAACCTATCTAAATGAATTGGATAAGTATTTTACTCAACAAACTCAACCTAAAAAACCTTGGAGCCATTTTTAAACATAATTAGAGTCAATTTAATGTACTTGCTTTGGTGATCAAAATAAGCGAGATTTTTTTTTTTGTGGTGGTTGGGGTTTAAATCCCGGACCTTGAATATATTATTTGTCCCTATCAACTGAGTCAAACTCACGAGGACAAAATTAGCAAGATTAAAGTACGCATAACTTTCTGACAGTAAATCCAAATTCAATTTTGTTTATTGTTGAACGATAGTAGAAACAAGAGCTATTCCTTGTCTTCCTCATTGCTCATAATATATTAGGTGAGACACAAAAACATTACTTCTCCACTGTTTCTAGTTCTTCCTTCGAACCCTTGTCTTCACCCGTGTTACTGTTCCTTATTCATTGTTTGAGGTTCAAATATGAAGTTGTCATTCTCTTCCTTGATCATGAATAATCATTTTGATCATGAATAATCATGATCAAAATTCATTAATCAATTTGTGTTACTCATTCTTTGTGAGACATCGTTTGACAATAGTTTTTTTTTTTGTTAGAAAGAAAACGCCTAAAGTAAGGGCTCTATATTGGTAGCACATGGTATTTTTTGTGGCAGTGGCTCGATATTGATTTCATCCCTTCAGGTGGGATTGGTGAACACTTTCATCAGTTCTCTAAGTTGGTGGGCATGTCGTGTTCTTCTCATGCATTTTTCAGGTTAATTTGGCTTGCTTGTGTTTGGGTAATATGGAAAGAAAGAAATAACTGCATATTAAAAAATGTGGCATCTGATCCGTTTACTCTATCTGACAAAGTGAAGTTGAATTCATTTTTGTGGTTGAAAACAAATCAGCCATCTTTTGTGTTTAGTTATCACGACTGGTGTCGGCACCCACTCCTTTGCATGGGTGTTCACATATAGTGTTTGTTTTTTCCTTTTTTGGTGATCCTTTCATCGAGGCACCATATGTGACATTGTAATTGTTGTGTGTTTCTCTTTTAGCACACCTTGTGCTGGGAGAACCACAATTGGTTTTAATATTATTTCCATTTTGATTTGTTTAAAAAAAAGATTTTGTAGCATGGTTATGTGGTAAAAACTTATTAAATGTGTCATATTATTATCCTAGAAAAAATATTATTGTTATTTGGGTTAATAGTGTTTTTCACCCCTGTAATATAGGTCATTTCCTCGCCCCTATAAAATTTTCGGTTTGATTTCCATCCTCGTAATTTTTTTTCTTTCCGGAAAACAACACCCTTCACCCACCCAACTCAGCAGATTCGTTAATGTGGCGCTGACTTGGTTTTTTTTTTTCATTTTTTATTTTTTTTAATTGGCCACATAAGATTTTATTATTAAAATATCTTAAATTTAATTTTTAAAAATCCAAAAAATAATATAAATTCATTTATATTAATTTAAAAATTAATTGTTGAAAATAAAAAAATTGTAAAAATTAAAAAAAATTCAGGAAAAATAATTTATAAAATTTACGAATATTTTTTTGAATATATAAAATTTTTTCCATAATTTTTTTTTTTGTAGAAAAAAAAATCCAATTATATTTTTAAAATTAAATTCTAGAATATTTTAATTTCGAAAAAAATCTGATTATATTTTCAGATTTTTTTTCTAATTTTTAAAATTGTAGAAAATAAATTGGTAATAATTGTTTTTTCAGAAGAAAAAAAAACCTATTAAATTCCACAAATTTTAAAAATCTTCATAATTTCCTAAAAAAACTAATTTTTAAAATTTCGAAAAAAAATCTCAATGTTTTTTTCTGATGTTTTTTTTTTAATTTTAGAAAAAAATATTATTATTTTTTTCGATTTTAAAATTTTTTGAAAAAAATCTGAATATTTTTATGATTTTATGGATTTCTTTTTTTTAAAAAAATTAATTTTCAAAATTTTTTAAAATAAAATCTAATGTGGAAATGTTTTTTTCCATGTGGCCAATTAAAAAAATAAGAAATGAAAAAATATGCCAACTCAGCGCCACATAAGCAAATCTGCTGAGTTGGATGGGGAAAGAGGGTTTTCGGGAATATTTTTTTTTACGAGGACGAAAACAAAACCGAAAATTTTATATGGGTGAAAACCAGAAATGACCTATATTACATGGGTAAAAAGCACTATTAACCCTTATTATTTTTTTTGTCAAGATGTGCGATATTATTTTGTTCCACATCATAATGTCAATTGATCCTAATACACATACATATATATATATATATGTAAAGATATATATATATGTAAACTACTTAAATCAATGTAAGGCTCCTCTCAAAAAATTAATGTAAGCGTTTAATTTGCTTATAACATTAATTATACCAATCTTTCTGCTAAAAATTTTATGTATTTTTCCTATTAGAATTATAGATTTGAGAAAAGGTATGCATTTTAATAATTTAAAAAATATATACGTATTCTACAAGTTTGAAACCGATAGCTTATCAAAAAAAATTCACTTAACTATATTGTTTATACCAAGGATAAACATGTGCTGAACTGCTCAAATATAAAATAAAAATAAAAATGAAGTTTAAGGGTTGAACCGTTAAAGTGCATTTCTTATGAAAAGAAAAAAATTTCAATTTTCGCCCACCGTGGGGCTCGAACCCACGACCACAAGGTTAAGAGCCTTGCGCTCTACCAACTGAGCTAGACGGGCTCTTGTTGGTAGGCATTTGTTATCTAAGTATTTGATGGTTACATCATTGTTCATTGTCTCATTCTTACGAGAAGAGGAGAAAAAAGGGTTTAATGTGAGAAAATCAAGAGAATCACAAAATAATAATGGAATTATGGAAGTTATGAGTGTTGAGGATTTTATATGTAACCTCCACATTGGATTTTTTGTTTTTTTTATCCAACCATCATGAAGGTTTGGGTAAAGATATTTGGATATTAAAAAATTGAATTGATTGGCAAAAAATAATTGAATTAATGATTAAATTTTAAGACGAGTTAATTTTTTTCCCTGAAAACATGCCTGATCATGAAAGATTTTAAATTCTAATTGTATATATCTATTTTTTAATCGTAATTAGAACAAGTGACAAACAATAGACACTTCATGAAATTTGCATGGCTTAAGTTCTTTCACAACTAATTTTTTAATCAGAGCTCGAGTATCTTCTTCTTAATGGACGATTTCAAGAACGAACCCATATTCTTAAACTAAAATAAATTAATTATATTTTTAATGAAAGTACCTTTCATACAAAAAGCACATAATTTTCATGTAAACTACAACATCATACAAAATACAATGAGGACTTCGCAACGTATGGGTCCAAGTGATACAGCAATTGTTGTTGAGTGGAAGTAACTATGAGGTACCAATGACCATAGCAATCCTCAATTGGCATACAAATCTAAAAAATTCAATAAATTAGAATCACATCGTTAAAAATGCAAAACTAGTAGTTAATTAGTAACAATAATTAATTTGTTCAAATCAACGATTCACATGTTTAAGGTTATCAAAAGGGGACATCCAATAGCAAGCATAATCATGTATAATATATATGCTTTGTTGGTAAAGTACGTTTGTGGCAACAATAATATTCCTGGGACAAAGAGTCTGAAAGATTTTTCTTGAGGCAGTAAAATCTTTGACCCTTAAACAGTTCCTTACTTAACCAAAGAAACACACTTGTGATTAGTATTCTAAAATAAAAGTTCAAATTCTTTTTCATATAAAAAAAACAACGGCTATCCATATGTTGCAAATAGGTTAAAATACCTTAAGTCCTTGTTGGGATGGTATACATAAGCAGCGACATGAAGGGCTATATCATGAGAGGTTCATTTCAGCAGCTGTGACTATGAAGCATAGTCACATAATTTGCAATTCAAATTGGCGGGTATATTTGGTATGTATGAGAGTATAGAGTTTTGGTACGCTTCGATTCGTAGTATCAATATTATCTAATTAAATATAGTAAACTATCTTAATATAAACTAGAGCCTACTTTCCAAAATATTTTTGTATTTTGGTACGCTTCGACCGGCTTTTGCATTAGCTTGCTCCCAATATCATTATTTGTTGGATTTGCCCGACTTTTAGAATTGGGGTGTAAATCAATTTTCTCAAGAGTGATACTTACAACACACTCTATATTACTGTGTCAAATTAAAGAAGTTTCCACAGATTTATGTAGTGCCGTATCCTCGGTCTAAGTGGTGGAAACTGGAAAACACTTGAACTTCACCCCAATGATAGAGTGATACTGAGCATGAGTTGCTAACATTACTCTTTTTCGATCATTAGAAGAAGAAAAAAATGTCCACTCTATCACCAGGTCCTGCTGAACCAGCTGAATCCAGCACATCAATGACTAAATACAGCTCAGTCACTTAGATGCTTCAAGTTAATTATTAATTAATTAGCTTTGCTTTTATGCTTAATATTGTGCCTCTCATTTTATATTTTTGAATGAGAGATACTTAGTTTGTATACTTGGCTAGTAGAACATAAAAAGAAAGAAAAAAACAACTTAAGCCATGAAATGAAACGAGGGCTTAGAAGAAATGTGTGAGATGTTTTGTCTTCTCTTCTTTCTGTTCTTAAGCAGTAGCAAGCAAAATCAACAGCGATGAGAAGAAAATGAGTCTTAGAAATAAAAGTAAAGAAATAAAAAGGTTCTTTTTTTATGAAAGAATTGAGACAGGAGGGTATTTTTCAAGGAAAATATTTGTTAAGACACCCAAATTACCCAGTAATCTGCGGTACACGGGTGAAGGATATGTAAGGAACCTTAGCCTAGAAATCACCCATAACTTTTAAAAGAAGAAAAGAAGATTACAACCAGTGAAGAAGTTACAACATACTAAATAACTCTTTATACTGGGCTGCTTCATTTCTTTCTCTGCTGCATCCTCTGTATTTTTATTATCATCAAAACTAAAACGAACAAGCTCTATATTTATCTACAGATAGAGCGATGTATAGCCAAAAATCTAAAATAAGATGGAAAATTATTACAAAGTATACAACTGATGCAACAATTGCGAGCACGATGCAAAAAATTGTGAGGACCGATGCAACAAAGTAGCTATCATTCATCTTATTACAAGAGTTATCACAGTTTCTTTAATCAAAAAGTAAAATTAAAGAAAGAAATGAAAGCAAGCATGATGACTTGTCCACAATACAATGGGCATTGTATACCATGAAACCCACCATCTTTAAACTATTAGGTTATTTGTGATGCTGAGACACTTCAAAAACTAGCTTATCCATGAATTGGCATTTCTTGTCAAATCCCCAGCCTGGATTGCTCTGCATCATATATGCAAACCAAAAACATAAATTACAAAATTGTGCAGCATTTCCAACATTTAACTGAAATAAAAGGCAATTCAAAGATAAAGAATCAAGCACAATATGCTATATATTTTATGCAACATATAATTTATATAGTTTATGCAACACAATATCCACATGATGTTTAGATAGTTTATGCAACATCACAAGCAAAAACATATAATTTATAGCATTATATGTTTACATAAAAGAGTTACATCATGTCTTCCCCATAAAGCATCCAAGACAAGCAAAATCTCTACAGAGATTAGCATTCATATGAACTCAACTATAGTTCACATCTCACAACATAAGAAACGACTAATTCAAACATTAAAAATTATGTAATCTTCCACTAAATCTAATCATTTAGTTTTAATTCAGGTACTTTCTTCTGCTGTATTATTGTGGCCGTGATTTATTTTAGTACATTATTGATGTACTGCAAAGAAACTACTGTAGTGATGACACCAGAAAAACTAGTCTGCACAGATGAAAACAAAAAACACTGTTGATACCAGATAATCAGAATTAGGGTTGGCCATGGTTCAGTTTAAAAAAGAAACCAAACTGTACTAAACTGAACTTCTAAAAAAATTCTAATGACCTGAACCCGAGCAAAACTGATGTTAAAGATCGGTGAACTTGGTATGATATTGTAAACTGGCACCGAACTATCAACTTCCATTGCAAGCTGATGATAATACAATAAAATTAACTAGCAGCTATGCAGCGCCGCCAACATAATTGTTTCAACGAAGACAAGTGAGTTTTTAAGTTTTTGTGTGTAATGCATATTCACTGACATCAGCAATGAACTGCTTCAGCTTCAGTTTGCTAATTTTTGTTAACAGGTCAGTCTTTTTGAGTTTGGTTCAGTGCATTTTACTGTTTGGTTTGGTTTTTTAGTGAACCATGAACAGGCCTGGGTACCATTTTTTTATGGCGATGACAACAAAAAACCATTTGAAATATTAGAACACTAGTCCGCATACAAAACAATTAACAAAGCAACTTCTAAATAATTCATTTAACAAACTCCAAAACTTGTTAGTAACAGCTAATCTTTAACTATGTTACGTTAGTGTATACATACTATGCAGTTAGTTAGGTTTTCAACCATGGTTAGCTCTATGTTGCAGTTATCGGAGTTAGTTTCCCACTTGGTCAGTTCTGTAATATTTAACAAAGTTAGTTTTCCCTCTTTCCTTGTATAAATAGGGATCATGTTGTATCCTTTCGATAAGATTTTCAATAACGAACTCCCACCCCTTTGCTGCATAACAAGTCCCCAATAAGAAATATTACATAAAAAGACACCTATCTTTATTCATCTAAACATTTTTGGATGCCTAGTATATGCTATATAGCACATTGCATAATCATCACACTAAATTTTGACCAAGGGCAAACAAATCAAAATCAGTCTTTATTGGAGGATATAAGGAAGTAATAAAGGGCTACCTCTTATACAACTTTCTTACTAATTAAATTTTTGTTTCTAGAAATGTGATTTTCTTTGAAAACCATATCGCTTTCAATTGCAAGATTTCTCTCCTACTGAACAATTGATATCCATCACACCCGCTTTCCACATGTTCATGCCACACCTGACAATGCAATTAATATACAACCTGCTCCCCAACCAGTTCTTGAAAATGTCCATTTACAACCAGAAACTTTCATCCATGAACCTGACACTCCTGGACCTGAAAATTCTACTACGACTTATGATAATCCCGACCCTTAAGTCTCACTCACAGCAGTCACATTTACCAGACCAGCAGGCCACAATAACTCAACCTATTCTATCCTATAATGTCTCTCAGTCCACTAACAACAAAGTTAAATATCATATTCTATCAAAAGCAGGGAATAACTGATATTCTTTCATTTATAAACAATATTTTTTTACAGAATTAAGCAAGTATTAATTAGTTTTTAGCCTGAGAAATGATTTTCGTAACACTGCCTTGCAATAACTCCTCAACATAGGTACAACAGACAACTTGTGATAATTTCAAGAATCTAAAATAGTAATATGATGCGAACCAATGATTGAAAATAGCAGAAAATATAGAAAATAGTTGAAAATATAAAGACAGAGAGAAAGAAAATAAAAGGGAGCTTTATTGATGTTTGATAAATGGAGTGATTACAGAAAAATGGAAATCTCTTCCTAGATTCTGACCAGAGCAGAGCTCCGATGAGCAAGCTACTACAGCTGCTTACTCATTCTACAGTTCTAACTTCTAACAATAATCCAGGGTACCCTCTCTCATTCTCCCACTCACTCCTGATATTGTGGAAGTAGTTGTGTGCTCTCCCTCTTTGACCACGTCATCATCTCATCACACTCAGCCACTATTTCCATTCTTACCCCTTCTAGGATATGCTAACCAAGTCTTAGGTCCTTTTGTTTCACTATGCATCAATTTATCATGTGACCCATCCTCATGCTCCTGGGCCCTATCATAATACAAGTTACAACTAGTATTTCATCCATATCTGCCTTTTTTTTACTTTTGTTTTCTTTCATCGACTACCATTTAGATTCTAAATTCCTAGAAAGAACAACAATTTTTTATCTGGATTTGAATTTCTACCATAGAATTGCATTTGCAAGATCTGTAGAGCACCTTCTAAATCCAATAGATAGATCCTATACTAATACCAAAGTATAACAGAACTATGCCAAAGGGGGGTTTATTTTAACAATGAACGGCATGAGCAAGCAATAGAACACCAACATACACACTCATAATGAGAAACAACTACCTAAGTAAAAGCATTTTATTTTTATATTTAAGTTTCACACAACAATATTTACAGTTACAAACCTGAAGAGAGACAACAGCACGGTTAGTGAACTCCTTCACGGAAGATGGTGCACTTGTAGGAAGAGTTTTAGCAACTCTCTCTAATTCTTCTTGTTGCTTCTTTGCAGTTACCCTATCCGGTCCACTGTAGTGATCAACGATCTTTTTCAATAATGGAACCCGTTGCATTAACTCTTCAATTACTTCCTGGTAGGGATATCAAGTTAGAAAATAATAGAGATACCAACATACTTGCACATATAGATAAATAATAAACACTAATAACAAATGTCTTTTCCCGCTAGCACCCATAAAATACAACTATTCCAAAATAAATGCCGCAATACAGCACTTATCTCAATGTACTTGTTACACAGGTTAACTAAAAGAAAGTTATTGGCAATCAAGCCATAAGATTGTTAGTGAAGATAGTGCAGAACTAGCAGTCTAGAAAAGAACACTAATAAGAAACGCATGCCCTAAACCATTGCAAGTTATGCCATTATATTGTTGGGCTGTAATCCTCAGTCATGGATAAGATTGG
The DNA here is from genome assembly GCF_003473485.1 of Medicago truncatula. Classification (NCBI taxonomy): domain Eukaryota; kingdom Viridiplantae; phylum Streptophyta; class Magnoliopsida; order Fabales; family Fabaceae; genus Medicago; species Medicago truncatula. The sequence goes on from NC_053049.1 coordinate 35,810,732, forward strand.
CAATAGAATGACATACCTCCCACTCTTCTTGACTTCGAATCCCCTCATATGTCATCAAAAATGGTTTCATTTTCTCTAGTGCATCCCGAAGTGCAATTGGTTCTTTCTCATCAATATCTGGATTATCAAACTCCACCGCATATTCTGGCTCAAATTCAATCTGCAGCAATCAAACAGGAAACAGATAAAACACAAACAAACAAATAAAACATAAGATACACTTAAAGTAATGATACTAGAAAGTTGACCTAAAACATTCCCGTTCTTTATGATAAACGGCAAAGTTACACCTTTATGCAGCTAATCTAGAAATAAAATAAAATCCTATTTCCACTTCTTATAATCATTTTCCAACAAAAAGATAGGATATATGGCGCCGATCACTTACAGCACAATTAATGTCCATTGCTTCCACATATTCATCTTGCAACGGTGAGGGTAAAACTCTCTCAATAATCTCCTCATATGCTTCAGTAATCTGATCCATTATCTCAGGCCCAAGCTTCTTAGCTAATTTTTCACCATCTGCATTATCTCCAACATATAGCCCATCAGCATTAGAACGTGCTATATCCTGATGACTCGTTCTATCATCTCCATACCTTTTAAACCCTCCCCTTCCATCACCTCTTCCACCTCTACCACCACGACCTCTATCTCCTCGGCCACGAGCATACACATCTCTTCCTCTTCCTCTTCCTCTTCCTCTTCCACTTCCATCACCATCATCTCTCACAAATCTGTTCATCGGCTGCCTCCTAGGAACATTATCAGATTCAGCATCAGCCGGAGTTTGCCGAACGCGGATATGCCTATTCACTACCGGAGCTTGAGGAGCTTCTTGAGCTGCTTCTTCCAACGGCTTCCCCCTCCCCCTCCCACCTCCAGGCAACACCTTTGGCACAGTCATTACAAATCTATTATCACTCTCACTATCACCAGATAAATCTATTGGCTCTACTGGTCTAACATCCTCACTTCTAGTAAAAACCGGATTCTTCGGAGGCGAAAAATCATTTGCATCTGTCTGAGAAACATTATCCTCTCTTTTGATAAAAACAGGTTTTTTAGGTACAGAATCATTTTCAAATTGAGGTGGCAATGGATCAAAACCTCGACCACGACCGCGTCCACGACCAGTACCAGGTTGTTGAATAGAAGACATAAACGATGAAAACGAAAAAGACGGAAAGTCTGGAACTGTTCCACCACGGCCATGACCACGACCAGCACCAGGTGGAATCGGTGAATCTGTTGCATCAGGTTTAGATTCATTGACATTAGGGGTAGGGTTAGGGTTACCGGGAGCAGCTTTTTCACCGAAGTTGAATGTCACTGTGCCAGAACCGCCACGACCGCGGCCACCGCCACGGCCATCACCACCACCACCACCGAAACCTGAAGAAGTGGAAAATGGAACTAAGGTTTGTCTTGTGGCATTGGAAATGGTGGAATTTTGAAGCCTTACTCCAATGGTTCCTCTCATTTGAGAAGATTAAACAAAATGCCAAACACGTTACGGTGATTGATATTGAAGCTTGATTTAGTGTGATATTGTGGAACTATGATGTGATGAGAGTGGTGGTTATCGCCGACACGAAGTGATCGGAAATTGTTCGCCGCCGCTACCTCGCGACGCTGATACGCGTTTCTCTAGTGAACTCGAAAATGCTGCGCCCGACTTTCAGTTTGGTCTGGCTAGATTGTTTGGGCCATTTGAACCCAAGGTAGGTGGCAAAAATTAGTTGCTATTAAGAACCATGGTTTTACTAATAAACCGCTCAGTTTTTGTTGTTATTTTCTTTCTTCTTCTAATAATAAAATATATTTATATTTATAAATTATAAGACAATATGATCTCTCACTCAATATCTGATTCAGCCCTCTTATGCCATTTTCCTCCCACCAATGTAGCAATGACATTCGAGTGATCCAGTGATATTGGTTTGAAAAATTAGAACGTGTTTCTCGCAAGGTCTCAAATTTGATTCTTCTTAGTGAAAATTCAGTGGGCTAATTTGACTTCAACAAAAATATAGTTGATCTCGTGATTGACTTATTGGAATATTTCTCTGATCTCATGTTAAGGGTTTGGATTGACTTATCGGAATCTAGTGTCATGCATTTTGTGAATGCTCTACAATTAGCCGGATACACTTCAATTCCTCATTTAGTTATATAAAATCCAATGAACTTGATTGCTCAAACTTCGAACATACATTTTTTAGAATTCAGTCTCATGTTGTATTCGTGGGCTTCTTCAAAGAATTTTTTCAGATGGATGGTATGATCTACTAAAATTTATGTTTGAGTGTTGAGTTTTAAGGTGTTTTACTTTTATTCCCGTTCATGTTTACACCTCATTATGCATATTAGTCATTCAACTTGACACATCAACCGACAATTCATCAGTTAACGTCTCAATCTAACGTTTGGGACTACTATGATCAACAAGTTGCATAGATAGATATTATTTTATGTTTTTGGCTGATCTAGGAACTACTATTGCAGCGAGTTACACATCTAAAAACCAGAATGATTTCCCTATACTATTGTGTATCCTCAAAATCCAATTCGAACATCCTTTGTCATGCCTTGCTTTTATAGAAAACTTATTTCTCTAGTTCTCCAAGTCTTTTGATGTGGGACTTCTAGTTTCAAGGCTTAAGCAACGTTACGCTATTAGATTAGATGCCTTTCAAGTTTCAAGTTTGGAGTTCATGTTCTCTCCAGTCAGTTAGATGGGTATTTTTATTCAGACTTGGATCATATAACGTAACTAAAGTGTAAATTAAGAAATGAACAAACTTTGTTATGATATACCCTACAATATCCACCTTTGATTTATAAATCAATGACTAATGCTGCTCATTTTACAATCTAAATTGAATTTCTTACTCAGAATGAGTTAGATCTATTTTATTCTACAATCAATTAGTTTTGGACTTGGTGTTTTTTTAAATATAATTGCTACACTGGGTTTTTAAAGAATAAGTGTTAAAATTTTAATTAAATTAGTATTATTAGTAGCATTTACTTTTAAATCAACATACATAAACATTTATTTTCCTTTTAAATTTTGAAGTTAATTTGTATGAATGATATTTTGTATTTTTTAGAATATTCTTATATTATTTATAAGTAGATTTGTTAGCATTTTTCTTTATTAAAATAATAATGGTGATATTATTTAAAGCTCTAATGGTGCTTGGTGTGTTGGATTTTTTGGTTTCATTATGTGATCAGATGACATTCTGCAACCAAAATATTATGGCATTCCTCACTCTGTTTGAAACTTATTGAGGCTCCACTTAACATATTTTATAAGCATGTTGTGCTAATTTTTGTGTGTGCTCATTGTCTCTTCTATATTGACCACACTCTTCGTGGAGGCAATTAAAGTATGATTTCATGGCCGAATTTGGTGTTTCTCCGACTATGAGCTCTTGATTCATGCTTCTCCCCCTCCAGAAATTAAGAACATCCTTACAATGGATGCAACATGAATTTTCTTTTTAAGATTATAATATTTATTTATTTATTTCCTTTCTCTTTTTGTCTTTTTGATTTAGCCTTGTAACCCAAGAAAAAGAAATTGAGCTATGAGCTTAGCTGAAATACAATAAATAAAAAATTTAGTCACATAATTCAAAAAAATCACTTGAGACCTGTACTAGTAGACCAAGTTGAAATTTCAAATTTCCACCATGCTTATTTGTAGTTTATTCATCTAACCTAAATGCTTATTTCTTATGAATTGATATATATATCACGCCTTTCCACACGAAAATTATATTATATTCGACTAGGTTGTATTGAATAATTTGGCGTTCCTATCTCCTATGAATCTCTTAGCTTTCTCTCTCTCTAACAAGCCGGCCCTAGTTTTCTCTCTAGGTTTTTTCTTCGAGTTTCTTCATTGAGGGGTGGTTTTGGGTCAATTTTTAACCTGAAATCACCCCTCTTCATCCTTTTTTCTCTAATTCAATCTAAATAAGTGATTTTTCACATAGATCTAGGTTTTTTCTTCGTGATTTCGTCACCCAAGTGTGGTGGTGTGTTGTTCTTCGTCTTATGCGGCGTTTTTTGATTTCCCGTATTGTTGCGGTGTTTATTTGATTCATATTGAAGATCAATTATTCAATCAAAGAATTGGACGTCACGTTGCAGATCTGGAGGCATGAGTATTCAGGTCACTTTAATTTTATCATATATATTTGTAGGCATTATGCCGTTATATGCTATTAACTTGAATGCTGTGAGTTTGTTCGCAGATTCATCATTTACATTTTAGCGGTGTTGAATAATGTAATCTATTGATTTGAATGAATGAATATCGGTTTGTTTTTGTAAAAAAAAAAATAAAAAAAATTGGAGTTCTTGTTTTAATCTTAAAAATTGCATGTGTTTGGAGAGAAGAGAAGGAGCGTGTGAAGTCTGAGCTAATGATATGCAGTACGGGTTTGGGTACACGATACACAACCCTTGAAATGTTGAATAAGCTAGGGATATAAGTAGTGAATACGTTATTTGAGTTTCTCATACATTGTGATATTTTTTTCGATATGCTGTTGATAATTTTCTATATTATAAATAATATAAGAATATGCTATAAAATACAATATTCTATACAAATGCTAAAAAATAGACAAAGGATGTAGTTGGCTTAGATTACTCTTTTTATCACAACTGCTACATTTCAAAATAACAGTTATTCGTATATCTTCACCCTTAACCATGAACCTCTTTTTTTTTTTTTTATTCACTTAACTCTTCTATTTTAAGCTTCGAAGCAAAGAAGAAAAAAGGAACAAAAAAAACATAAGTTGATAATTCAAAATTAAATTATGAAAGATTTTGTTCCAATTAATTTTATATAGTACAGTAATACAATGATTTAGAACTATATTTCAAATCACAGTACAATATTTCATTTTTCATTTAAACATCTTGTATGATATTATTGACCCGCCCAAGTATAAATCTTCTTGTTCATTAGATTATAATTTCCTTATTACGGCACCCCATACATATTCGCTACTTCACGTAGTTCGTTTTTTCTTTTTCTCCTTTCTTTCTTTCGATCACATAAACAATCGTAAGTGGTGGTATTTTTATGTAAGGCAAGACTATATAGTTTTAATGCTCAAATAACCACTAATTCGCCTAATAGTTAGGTCGGTCGCCATGTGTGGTCACGTTGACATTTTATAGAAAATTGATTATGTGAAACAGATCTCTCCTATATTTGTTTGGTAGAAAGAAAAATCAATTTGATGAAACGGCATGTGAGCTTCACATGCCAATCAATGGTACATTTCATTGGTATTTGTATTGTATCGTAAAAGTAGGGATATTAAATGCAACAATAGTGTAGTCAACATGTTGTTCTACTTCTATCTCGTCTAGAAATTCAGTCCAAATAAACTGAATTCTCTATATTTTATAGTAACTGAGAATAAGTTAGATCTTATTTCAGTATCCCGCAGAACCCCATTTTGTTCCTTCTTGTCTATGTTCTTGTTGAGAACTTTCATAGAGTAGCTTATAAAAATAAATGAATTACTATTAAAATATACTAAGATTTCAATTCTATATTTCTCATTTAAATGAGAGAATAGGAAGAGTTGAAAAAACAGCATTAAGGATCTAGCTTGACGTCGACCCATAATATATTCTAAAGTGAAAACTTGGCATATTGATGAGGATTACTTCTCCCTTAATTGAAGACTCCAGTGGACATTTACTTCAATTAGTTTTTTTTCTTTCCCTTCCCAAATATACTATCTTTAGGTCTTTCAATAATCACGATGACACGTATATGATAAAAGATCGAGGATACACTCATTTTAATCTCTAAGAAACACTATGAGATCCGATTCAGTCCTCGAAAAAATAAAAAGTTATTTTAACTTTTTGAGAAAATTAGCGGGATAATTTTTTTCAAACAAATTAAGATAAAATATACTCTCTCCGTCCTTATATGTAATCACTTTTTGGCTATAATAAAATAGTGCTTACATATAAGAATGAAGGGAATATTAAACTAAAAAGTATATTCGAACCGACACATGTGGTGTTAAAGAAGAATACAAACAATTACATATTCGAAACAAGAGAACAAAGAAAGCTAAAAGCCTAAGTTCAAACAAGCTATAGTGGGTTAAAAAACCAAATATGATATATCAAAAGTAATATTGTTTATTTTCAATCACGAAAATGAGAGAAGCTCGACTATATCCACCAAATGATGTAAGAATTCATCTCTAGTCTTAAAGATTTGACTATCTCTTTCTTCCCATATCATCTAAACTTACGCAAACCAAATTAAAGATAAAATAGATCAATTTTTTTTGGAAGAACTTCTCAACCGGTAAGAGCCCACTCTTAAAATAGTTTGTAAAGTTATATATTAAACACACCCAAAAACAAAATGCATTTCGAATAAACAATTTTTCATCAACATGGTTTTGGGAGAGTTTACCGTATGACTCTCCATCAAAATTAAAAGAAACGAATCAAATTTTTGAAGTTGTCCATTTAGAAGGTAGTTAGCCCTAGCTACGACAAAATAATCAAATGTTTCTCTTCTGACTCAAAATTAATCGACCCAAATATAATAACTTAAGCTGTGGAAATGCTTTGAGTGTCTCCTTTGAGTCAAAAATCTTAATTTTTTTTTTTTTGGGTAACAATCAAAAATCTTAATTATGGTAGCTTAGAGGAAAAAATAATTGTTTCAAATTTAATAAATCTTAAATATCATATTATTATATTTTTATCTACTTTTCTTATTAACAAACATATGTAGCCAATTTTTTATTTCCTATCTTATAACAAATTATTGTATTTTTTCTTATGTCATGTTGATGATTTTTTTATCCTATATTACAACGAATTATTGCCATTTTTTTCTTATGTCATTTTTTATAATAATAAGTTGTTGCTCTTATTATCATTAATTAGCAAGAAACATTTCATATCACCATTATATTTTTCTAAATTAAGCAAATATGACTTTGACTTTATTCACGTTATTTTCCTCCAGTAGCTTGCTCAATAGAAATTAATCAGAAAGATCCACTAAAATAATCTGTCCTAAGGAATAAAGAAAACAGTTGAAGATAAAATATGATACTACTAGTAATAACAACAATATAATAATATATTATAAAAAGAATATATTATGTAGAACGTATACGTTCAAACATGTAAAACAAAATATAAAATCATTCATCATTGACTTGGATTTGAGCTGGTAGTTTTTGTACTAACTAAGGTTGGTTGAATACCACCCAGAAAACGTACGTCGACGTAGTGTTCTCCCACAATTCCACTCACAACCTATTCCTTTCTCTGTCTCTTTCTTCTATCAAATCAACCTCTTCAAATATATTTCACTAACATCACACTTTGATCCCAAATTAATCCTACATCAATAGAGAACCAATGAGATTCACAATATTAATCTTATTATGTATCTTTCTTCTCTTTTCTACACAAACCTTATGCACCACCACCCTTGAACAAGACTTCAAAGAAGCACCAAAATACTACAACTCTCAAACCTGCAAAAATATTGAATCTTCCCACCATAGCAATCACACATGCTCAAATTCAGCCGTACACGTGGCAATGACACTCGACGTGTCCTACATCCGTGGCTCCATGGCAGCAATCCTCTCTATACTCCAACACACTTCGTGTCCGGAAAACATTGTTTTCCATTTCATTACATCTGCATCCGTATCCATTCTGAACCGAACTATAAACAACTCATTCCCCTATCTAAAATACCAAATTTACCCTTTCAACGACGGTCCAGTAGCCGGATTAATCTCCACCTCCATCCGCTCAGCTCTTGATACTCCGCTGAACTACGCCCGCACCTACTTAGCTGACCTTCTCCCTCTCTGCATCACCAAAATTGTTTACCTTGACTCCGACTTAATCCTCGTTGACGACATTGCAATACTCTTCGCTACACCTCTCCGATCAACCACCATCCTCGCCGCACCGGAGTATTGCAACGCAAATTTCAGTAACTATTTTACTCCTTCATTTTGGTCAAACCCTTCACTTTCACTCACATTTGCCAACCGTGAACGTAAGGCTTGTTACTTCAACACCGGAGTGATGGTTATTGATCTTCAACGGTGGCGTAAGGGTGAGTATACTACGATGATAAGGGAGTGGATGGAGTTGCAGAAGAGAATGAGAATCTATGAGCTTGGTTCGTTGCCGCCGTTTTTGTTGGTTTTTGCCGGGAGGATTACGCCGGTGGATCACCGGTGGAATCAGCATGGGCTCGGCGGTGATAATTTTCGTGGGCTTTGTCGGGATTTGCATCCAGGCCCGGTGAGTTTGTTGCATTGGAGTGGAAAAGGGAAGCCGTGGGCCAGGCTTGATGGGAATAGGGCTTGTCCTTTGGATGCTTTGTGGGCTCCATATGATTTGCTTAAAACTCGTTTTGCTCTTGAGGTGTAAATGACGTCAAAATTCAGAAATTCTTTTTTGCTTTATTTTGTTTTGAATTCATATAATAAATCTAATCATATATAGGTACGTTTATAGTTTGATAATTTGATATATTGTACACGGTATATATCTTACCATTTTGTTATTATTATTGAGGTAAAAGACTTACACAGTTCATAGTATACTATTACCAATACTAACAATGAGTCAAACACGTTTTAGTATTTTCTTAAAAAGTGTTTGTGTGGATTTTGAATTGTGATTTCATATTGCAATTTTTTTTAGAAGTTTTTATCTTGTCGGGTCATGAAGAGTTCATAGAATCTATACAAATAATTTGACACTACATTATAAATCTAAAACTTAAGACTTTAGGATATTAGTTAAGTTCTTTCAAATAAAAAAATAAAAAAATAAAGTGAGTTTTCTCACTTATTTTTTTTTACGAAAACAAAACGATATTTATTCATTCAAGCCGATAAAATATATAATCAACATCGCTAAAAAGGTAAAAGGTGAATCTGCGAACAAACTCATAACACCTAATTTAATAGCATACAATGACAAAATGCCTACAAATAATATGATAAATTCTGAGTCACCGAAATACCCATGCTTTCGGATCCGCAACGTCGACGCCTAAATCATTGATTGAATCTGTGATTGACTGAAGTTGATCTTTCAATAGGATCAAATGAACACCGCAACAAGACATGAAATCAAACGCCACACAAGACGACAAAACACAATCCCGTACCCAAGCAACGAAATCACAAAATACCTAGACATAGCATATTCAAATATACTTTTCTTTGTTAATCTGGAATTCGTAATTGTGAATTGTTATTAACATTTATTTGGTCCATATAGTTTTTTTTTATCAGTTGATTAATAAGTTTGAGTGTTTTTATGAGTTTATCTCAATTGATATAGACATTCTATAATATATGCAGAGACCAGAATTTGAACCATGAACAAATTATTTATTCACCTTAAAAGTGAATTTCTAACTCTTAAAATAATAATAATAATAATAAGTTCATGTGTTTCATATGAAAAATTCAAGTAATACACACTCTAAATGAGTTTCACTTCATTCATGTAAAATCTATGTAATTTGGTAGGAACCCTTTCAAAATCGTGAGAGATACTTGAAATTTTAAATTATAGAAGAAAGTGTGTTGGGAGTAATCATGTTTTTATATTTGTTCATTGAAAATTTTAACTATCATGTATTTTTATCAAAAATATTGTAGAAAAATATTCATAATAATTTTAGCATATTTTCCTCGCCTAGGTGAATCACCGACAGAGTTACATTTTTTCTCTCTGATGCTATTGTCTTGCCAAAGCCAAACATTACTTTGGGGAGGTTTTGACTAGGTTCATAATGATTGTAATTAAAAATTTGAAGTTTAAACTAGTAAAATTGCTTGTCATGCAACAAATAAAGTCATTGCTTAAGCACTAACGCTCGTAACTAATTTTGCGAAAGTGCTGAGATATTTACATAAAGTATAAAGTAATAAAGCTTGCACATTCATTCACTAAGTTGCTTTTTATTGAGTGGTTGACTAATATGGCTTTAGGATTATGGCTTTTGGATCCTTCTGATTTTCTTGTCGGCAAGTTTGTATATTTCCCTTAATTGCTGCTGGTTTTGTTTGAAATTTACCCCCTAAATTGATGGATCTGCTGAAGATGTTCACCTTATGCAAACATGGATGAATTCGTGTCCATTTATGACTCATGCAGGTACCATAATTCCCTCCGGTCAATATTTTGACGCATTCATGCAACCGTAGTCGATGAATTGAGATCGGGTTATTAATATTTCCAGCTTAGTATCTCTCATGCAAACACGATCAATAAGTTGAGATAAGACGATTCAAAGTTTAAGTTTGGTATTTTTTATTTTAATACAAGATCAAAATTTGTATTAAAATTTAGATTATTCAATTTCAATCCAATGGCCACCATACTTTTGATTCAGTTCGGTTTAGTTTAGTTATTTTAAAATGAGCAAATAGTTCAGTTCACTCTCATCCTAAATGGAATCATGCTCACCCATACTTTTGAAGGCGGTAAAAAATGATTATGACATTGACGGCAGGGAATCCAATTTGCCCATGTAGAATAGAACACGTCTTTTTTGTTTCACTGCTTCACTTGTTTGTAAATTCATGTGTAACATTATTGAAGTGAGAAAACACCAAAATCAAGTACAACACTACTCGTTTGTAAATTCAAGTATAACATTATTACCCGTACAATCTTAATAATTTTGGAGCGGAAACAAAAATTTGAATATTGAGTCACACATAAATTATTTAGTTATTATTATTTCTATTTTTTTTGTGTGTGTGAACAAATGATGTGTCTAAATCTTTATGTCTATACAAAAATTATTTATAAGATCTTGTCTTTTTATTGTGTCTATTTGGAAAACACGAAAATTATAGTAAAAAATGATGGTAGATCCTAAGATACCAATTAGAGCTTCTAAAAAATTCAAAATTAAGGTGGTGATTGCCTACTGCTAAACTAAACACAATTAAAACACGAGCAGTGTAAATTGGAGTCAAATAGTGTTGGATTGAAGTATGAGTAATACTTTCTATTGAGTATCTATGAATGAATTCTAAAGCTACTAACCCTAGTTGTATCCCGTCCTCTCCAATTCTATAATGAATTTTCAGACCATTGGCACCAACACATGATTGTTCTTTTATAGTATAATGTCAACCACTATAAGTTTAATACTTTGGTCATTTTACACATGGGTTGTCCTCATCATATCCTACCTACCCCGTGAGATATTTCTTTATTATTCATAAGATTCTAATCATTGAGGACAACTCGTATTTTTCCTCATTGAGCAATGGCCAGACTTGGTCTCATGTGTTCATACTATGTACCACCTGGCTAGCGATCCAGGGCGCTGCAACTTTCCAAATCTTCATTAAAGCAACATTCATCCACGCTGCATCTTCCCATATCTTTAAAGTCATTCCTTAACCTACATCATCAGAAATCCATGACAAGCATTAGTGATTCAAAAGTATTAAATAACACTATAAACTACTAAAATTATAAAATCCTAAAATAGTCATGATAAGATGTCTTAGCCAATGCAATCACTTAATTTCTTGTCCATTATGAGAGCTAAGTGCAATGTGATAACCAACTAATTTGCCAGTTATCATGGTTTCCTTCGTTCCCATGTGTGTAATTGTCTTTTTTTCCATTTCTTTCATACTTTCTTGTCGGAGTATGATTTGCAATTTGCCTCCTCCGTCAACACAACTCATTCACCACCATAGCTTGCTCCTTTCCTCTCTTTGCAGCGATTATTCTCTCTCTAAAGGGGGCTTGGATGCCCATATCTCAGCCACAATCGCTACCCACGTTACGACAATTTCACCTTCTATTAACCGTCATCCATAGGCACCGATCCATATTGTTTTTCCGACGACAATCATCACACATCCTCACTCCAGTTTACGACATATATAGCAAAGTTTCAACTAAAAAAATACAGATAGCAAAAATTAAACCATGCAGAAAACCTTACATGATCCATGCCATTTGCAATTACAAAACAAAAATCTAACATTTATCATTCACAAAATAAAATTAAATTCGAATCATTGACCCATCTCCAGTTGAACAAATTACAAAGTGAGTTAGATCGGAAATAGCTCCATAAAAAATTATGATAAAGAAATTCAGACTTCTAAAGAAACTATGGTCTCTCATATGAGTCTCACAGCTATCCATGTGATTGAATCAACTGAACAATTTCAGAGTATAGCCACTATCATACACACTCTTCTTAAATAGTCTAAAATAAGCATTATAATGGCTCAATTTTTGTAAATTATTTATTTAATTTGACATGAGTACATCACAGCTACATAAATCAAGATTGATCAACTTGCTTCTACTTCAAGTATTCTCCATCATCACTTGATTCACTGCTGCGAAAGTATCTATAGTAAATGTACTGCGATATTATCTGTCACATATAGTTAAGGAACATTAATTTAGAAAATTTATGAGATTAAGGCAGAATGGATAACATGAGAGAAAAAACAGGAGAGGATGCAAATCCGAGAGCATGCCTGTCGAAAATAATGATAATCTGAATGTATAATATAACAAAAATTTGAATATATAAGTAGGATACAAAAAAGTCTAGTGCCACGCAAACTGTGGCATCCAACAACCATGGCAAATTTGCTTTGATGCTTTCAAACTCAGTTGTTCGTACAAGAATACTGCATCCATATTCAACACAAAAAATTAATTAGGATCAGTAATTTCACTTAATTTTGGATTAACTATAATGCAAGGTTATTTATATATGCACAAGGGACAGAGATTGGAACCTTCCCACGTAAGAAGTATTAGCAATCAGTGCAAAAACGAACATGAAAGGATTTAAGCCCTATAAAGAGAAATTAAGCATAAATAAATCATATTTATATAACACATGTAATACATAAAACAGAAGGAAATAAATGTTTAAGATTTGATTGATGATATTTACCTCTACACTACCTCTTTTAATCTGAAAATTAAACAAAAGTTTATCATTAATAATGACTAAACACATCTACCAAAAAAAATAAAATAATGACTAAACACAATAAAAAATAACCAAATGAAAAAGAACAAAACTAATTAATTAAGGTTTGAGACTTACGTTCAACCATATTTGAGGAATTCGACTACATGTGTATATAGCAGCCATGATCCATCCCAAATATTGTCCATATGTACTATGTACCTCGTTCTCCTGTCATATTGAACATTTAATTAGTACTAGCAAATGCAAAATGAAGATTCTGATTAATTAAGGTGTACTAATCATACTGTTGTATTTGCCTTCAATTTGTGAAGTTAAGAATGATGAGAATCGTGACACGATTTAGCAAGCGTGTCACGATTTTTTAGGCAGTGAACATGGTTTTGCAGGGTGTCCAATCGTGACACGATTTTGGGAAAACATGACAAGTATTCAGGATAAGGTTGGTCGTACCTTGGGTCATACGCACCAAACGTGTCATGATTTGGGAAAACGTGACACGATTTTGACAGCTGAAGACTGCTATATAAGTTTTCTTTGCAAATTTTGAAGGTGAGGTGGAAGAGAGAGAAACTTGGGAAATCAAAGAAGGTAACTTTAGGGTTGAGGGTCTTTGATTAGAGTTCTCTTGGGTTGGGAAACATTGTAAACACCTTGGGTGATTGAAAATCATTGAGTGTCTTGTTCATTGGTGAGATTGGGAAAATGGGTAAAAATTAGGGTTGTTCTTTGTGAACTTGTTGAACCTAATTTCTTGTAACCCATTTGTATCTCTTTGTAAGAACTCATTGATAGTGGATTGGAGAGATCAATCTCTCCCCCAGATTAGGTCAAGTTGGACCGAACTGGGTCAACAATCTTTGATGTGTTTGTTCCTCTCTTATCTCCTTTTATCTTTTGCTTGTGGATTTGTGTTTTTCACTTTGATTTCTAGATTAGATTTAGGTGTTGTTATTGTTGATTATTGCTTGTGTTCACTTTGATATTGGTTATTACTTTCCTTTGCTCCACATATCATAATTTATATTGGTGTGATTTTGAGTACGAATTCACAACATATACCTTAAGGAGTTTTATTCCAGTAAATCCTATGTATCCATATCTCATTGAATTACCCTTTAAGGGCAAGTTAATGGCTGTAGCTAGAAATGTTCCATAACGTCCCTAAAACGGGGCAAATAAGACAAACATAATGTTTTGTGTTAGTGTCAGAAGATGAGGACAAAAGTTGCAACATACTAAAATACAACATTTGTCACAAAAAAAACAAAAATATAAAATACTCCGTCTACTCCAAGCAATAATTGTCATAAATAATTCCCTATTTATTTGGATCATGCTAAACAATACTCTAAAGAGTTTAAATTAATTATGTAAATTTTATAATGAAAATATCATTTTCTATTTTATTAATGTTTTAATCTACGAATTAGCATTCACGTAGATATGGAGGCCTAACACGACAGGGACACATCAACCTTAAAAATAATTTAGGAAAATGAAATAATTAAAGGTAGATGTGTGTTTATACCACACACTTTCAATCAGAAGTCTCAGTTTAGGTTTTAACTTGTATTTGATATTTTTATATACACTTTGTAAGAAAATATTTGATTTAATTTCTTAAAACTACTGCCCATACTTAGTAGTCAGGATGTTATTTGTCATTATATGATCCTCACAACACAAGTAGCATGTTTGAGGTAAACAAGTGAGAGACTCACATCGACAGAACGTGGTATGGACCAAGGCTTGGTTGTAGAGATATTGGACGTAACTTGAGATGCTTCATCATCATCAGAAGAATCGTGGATGAATTCCAAGGCTGAAGGACCACTTTTAGCAGCTCTTAGATGGGTAAACGAGGGTGGAGTTGCACTCCCCGCTAACGATCTTGCTGACCTGCATTATTTAAAAATTGAGAAGGAAGTCTTGTATGATCACAAACATTTAAACACGATTTAGGGCAAAAATACATATTTTTTTAGTTGTTTTAAAAATATACATTACTTTTTTCTTTTTTGTTTCGAACTTTACTCAAGTATGTGAATGTGTCGAAATAAAATGTCTAAATATTTGTGACTAATGAAATATTTTTCATAATTGAGAGTAACACATTGAGTGTGATATGGCATGGCAATATCTAATTTTGTGGAATATAGGTTCGTACATGTAGTAGTACTCCCCTCGAGCTGCTTCTTTTTGTGTGCCATTTGGTATTGCAATCCCAGAGTACACTTGACTTGGTTTTGGATTCAAGGGTCTTTTCTCTTCTTCATTATCCTGTAAGATAATACAATTGTAGAAGTAACTAACAAGAGTACGTAAGAGTGTATTATTAGTTAAATGTTTATGGAAAAAAATATTTAGTTTCAAGCTATGAAACATATATTCAGAACACCAAACACGACACGGATACGTCGATATTAATAATAATTTAAGAAAATGTTATGATATATATTATATGTAATCATCCGTGTCAATGTCGTGTCAAATGTCAGACACGATACATACTTGACAGTAAGACACGCATAATTTAAGGAGTATATGTGCTTCACATGTTTCAAGTATGAAATTTATGAAGAATTAATGAAATTAGAAATGTACCAATTTACTCTTAACATTCTGACGATGTTTGCACCATCTGAGGATGTGATCATAGTATACAATTTGCAGTAGTAATATGATTGTAGTGCTTGCATAAAGCTGCAATTAATCACAGTATCAAGGTTGCAATTTTCGTAACTTAAGTCACAAGATAACATTTCTCGTAATAGTAATTTGCAAATGAAACTGCTGATCAAGATTTTTCAAGTGTATATGTAACTGCTAATTAAGTTGAGATCATTATTTTGGTTAAGTCGTACCCTAGTACTATATGTTAATTTTATTTAATTTTATTTCTTTTCTTATATTTAAATGCAGCCATGAATAACAAAATTTCAAGATATGAAGTTGCACTACACCAACCAAGCATAGCCAGCAAGGTTGCCTAGGGACTGAAGACCTAAACACGTGTCCTAATACTCATAATACTATGGGACATTCTCTGTTTTCTATCCATTAAATTAACTATCTCTTGCATGTGTTATGGAATCTCTGTCTCAAAATCTAAATGATCAACAATTCAGATTTGTACAACTATTAAATAATGATATTACGAAATTATTTGTATAATTATATATACTCATGGTTTTGTACTATTCACAACAATCATTTAAAAAATATTTAACGATAAGAACAATATATTTGGAATTAATTACCAGAGCTGTGTAAAACTGTGTAGGCAGCTGCATGTATGTACGTCCATGAACCATCCATATCAATCACAAACAAAGAAAAAGACAAAAGAGCATAACATAATAAGTAATTAAGTTCACAATCACATATAAATGAGATAAAGAAAAAATTGGTTTATGGTGCATAACATTGTTATTATGATATTCATTCAGTGGATGAATGATACAGAACTAAACATTATGAAAGCAGAGAAACAAAGGCCACCCAATCCAATATTGTGAGGGCTAGCTGCTCTCTCTGTGGACCACCCTGCAATGCAATAGAACAAATAATATATCGATGCATTTGGTTCAGATTCACTTACCGTAGCTGGTTCAAGGAGGCAACCCACCAAGTTGCATATGTCTCTGCATCAACATCTAAGTTTCTTTAAAATTTAAACAAATTATAACCAACATAGCATCAAACACGGACATAGACATGAACATCATATAATAATTGGAAAAAAAATTGAACTTAACTTAAGTTATGTAACTACATGTGTGTATCATGTGGGTGTCGAGCGTTACACATATTAGACATCGTTCACAATCATTCAAACACAGACACACACATGAACATCAGATATTAAATGTAACTACATGTGTTTGTATCATGTGGATGTTGAACGCCTACACATGTTTGACATCAGACACATCTTTAATATGTAATAGATCAATGCTACATAACATTTAAGCTAACTAACATGATCCAATGGATTTTGCTAGTAAGTATTATAATGTGAAAAAAAGTTGATGAACTGTTTCATTAAATGCATAACTGATGGAAACAAAAAAGAGAGTGTGTATATAATGAATATTTGACTAACCCTGCTACCCAAGTAAGGAGAAAGGCAAGGGAAATTCCATGGCTTGACTTGTTGCGAAAAATGGTGATTATCTGAGGAATTTCAGCAACTCCCCATGATACTAAACTCATGAGTCCCAAACTGAATGATATGTCATCTCTCAAATTGCAAAGACAGTCTTTGAAGTATGTCTCAACCCATTTCACACACTCTTTGTTCTCCTTAACGCAGTAAGAGGGTGCCATTTGATTTGTGTATATGAAGCATATAGTTATCTTTCTCTTTGTAAGTGAGCTTTAACTTACAAAAGCTTTTTTATTTGTGTGCTTAAAGTGAATGAAACGAAGCTGGTTTTGTAGGAAGATAGCCCACCAAAACTACACAGATAAGTCATTCTAGAGAAATTCTAACTTGGTCACAACCCCAAATTAAATCTATTTAGGCACATATTCACAAATGATAAAAATTAAAAGAGAATAGATTTAAATGATGTGACTAAATAATTTTTCTTTTAAAAACACAATTTATTACAACAAAGTAAGATTTTAGAGGTGTTTGAAATATTTAACTTAACTTATGATTGTATTAACGTAAAACTCATGTATTAACTTTTTGGTTTAATCCCTCTAAAAAATTTCTTTCAATTTAAGTAAACTCATATGTAGAACTCATGTCTTTGAATAAAATTTTACAGAAAGGTTTATAATATTATGAGAATTTCTTAAAAAAAAAAATAGAATTTTTTAACAAAACATGAATTAAATATAATTTTATATTTTTTGCGGTTAAAAATTTATATTTAATTCATGTTTTGTTAAAAAATTCCATGTTTTTTTTGGAGAAATTTTTACAATATCTTACACATTTCCACACAATTTTATTGAAAGATACAAAGACTAGACATGATTTAACTTAAAAATAGGGCCAAAAATTGATGATTGAAAATTTTATTAAAGTCAAAGGAAAATTTTAGAACAGATAAACGAAAAAAATTGGTATATTTTTAAGGAACAAAAACATATTTAACCCTTGTATTTTATTTAGAGCGGCTAAAACGAAATTTAGTATATTTATAATGAAACAAAAACATATTTTTTTGAAGAAAGGAAACCATTAGAGATCGAAGAGCTTGAGTTAAATGACATCGTTTGAAATGATAAAACCAGGGACATTGAAACCATTTGAATAACAACTCCAACACACGATTTCTTAATCATCCGTGAGCTATATCAGCACTTTAAAGATTATAAACCCTGTTATACTGCTTCCTTCTATCGATGTGAGACTATTTTTAGTGTTTGGCTTTTGATTGATTTTGTAAGCTTTAGAAAAAGAAGCATAAAGGAATAATTTTGCAGCAGCTCATGATCCCTAAAGCATAACTACATTAATGGTACGTATTCTATAAAAATACAAATTTAGTCCAACTAAAATCTGCTTCTTTTAATTATTAAATTTAACTATATGTCTAGGAGACAAAGGTACATTAGATGGACAAGGTGAAATTTGGTGTCAAAATTTCCATATGGGCCGGGCAGCTCAGATATACAAGGGAAAATTGATCTTCTCCCTTTTAAAATTACTCATTATTTTAAGTTGCCCCGGGGCACTAGTTAAGCATACCATAAAAGAGAATTATTACCATAAAAGGAAACTGTTTTTGACTTTATTATAAATTAATTACACAATTTCAATGCATTAACTACTATATAATTTCCTTTTTCATATCCTTAACCAGTGCTCCGGGGGCACCAGTTAGCATTTCCCTTATTTTAATTTAGCGGAAGTTAACTTTCGTTCGACATTTTTCAGCAGTACTTTTAAAATCAGTTAAACCGGTTTAAAAAATAATTGAACCAATCTTAAAAGTGGCAACATGAGTTAACCCACGTTAAAAAAATGTTAAATAAGAGTATACTGCCGCTGAGTTAAGAGAATGAATAATTTTAGGCTTAAATATGTATTTCATCCTTGCAATTAGGGGTCGTTTAAAAATTGATCCATGTATTCGCTAATCCTTGCAAACCAGTCTTACAATCATTAATCATGCCTGTTTATTTGAAGCATGCAACTTCTCTTTAAAATTTCAAATGCTTGCGATGTTTCTTAATATTAATATTAGTTGAATTCACTTTTCTTAATAATTTCAAAAGTTAGTTGAAAAACTAATAATTTTTCTTAATATTATATTAGTTTTTTCAATTATTCAAATTTTTTCTTAAAAAAAGTTAGTTAGTTTTTGTTGGGCTATAGTATGGGAATCATGGTATGTGACTTGGTGACCACATTTTACCGCAAATTTAAGACATTAAGTTTTATAATTATTTCACTTATATAATTCAACATTATTTTTCTATTGAACGTAAAACTTATATCAACAACCACATTTTTAAGAAGAGTTTCGATACAATGAGTCTGTCAAACCATTGTATAGGAAACTATTGTTGGATGATGAAGGAATTCGAGGATCTTTACATTGAATTTTGAGCAACCATAAAAGTGATTTGAATATCATATCTTAACACAAAATCTTAAAACATTAAATTTGTGGACCACCTTACATATATTGTTCAACATCTATTTTTCATTAAATGCGAGACACTTACTCATACTAGATATATCAACAATTTTAAAAAGGGGAATACTATCAAGTGCTATAAAGACACTTGTTAAGAAGCCTAAATAAGATATTTTGTCTTAGGATTGATGTATTCAATAGACTAAAGCTTGGAAAAGTAACTTTTCTACATAAAACTAACCGATTATTTCTGTTTTAAAATCTTTAACAAATACCATAAAGATACTTGTTAACAAAAACCATTTAAAAATTATAAATAAATGAAAAACACAGTAACAAAGTTTATGTTACCGATACATACAGCTATAAGTATTGAATGTTTCCCAAAAAAAAAAGTTATAAGTATTGAAAAACGTTATTGTACCTTGTAAGTATTGTGCAACTTTATTTGTTGAAATGGAAATTAAATATGGGAAATGTTAACAAGTGTTCAGGGGTACGGTTAAGAAACAAATATAGCATGTGCTGCATTGGAAATTGTGTTGTCAATCTCTTAAAAAAAGTCAACAAAGTGTATTTTTCAATTAAAACTTTCTTTTTTAGGGTTTCTTAACCAATTACTCGGAGGCACCAATTAACATGACCCATTAAATATTACTATCTCATTTGAGGATCAATATCGGCAATTGTGTACAATACCTGGTTAAGAAAAAAGCTCATCAAATCGATATTTTAATTAAATTTGATTTTGATGTATATAATTATTTTAGCTATACATGTTTTCTGAATTTCAACTTCAATATGCATAAAATAAAATATTTACATATATATTTTATTGTTAGATTCTTATATGTTTTTTCGCTATTGTCTTTTCTCTGACAAATATTAGATGCTCCCATCTAGGGATGTCAATGAGTACCCATGGGTACGGATAGTATGATATCCGTCCCTGCCCCATTAAATAAATATGATACCCATGTCCGCCCCTATCCTCGTGGGTATCCACTATACGTGTACCCGTGGGTATTGAGATATCCATGGGTACCCATGAATTTTGAATTTATTTATTTTTTGGTACAAATAATAACTTTTTTTTAATTATAAAAAAACTTCAACTTTTAAACATCCATACATAATTCATTCAAAATTTCATAAATCATACATAATCCATAGAAAATTCATGATTCTTACATAATCCATAGGATATGTTTTATGATGTGAAAATGGTAAACTTAATAAGATGAATTAAAAAAAATTAAAAACAAAAATAGGTTATTAACGAAGAGTCTTAGGTGGGCGGTAAAATTTCATTCAATAAGGTAACAACTTTAAGTAATAAGATAATATAAGATATATAAGGATATTTTAGTAATTTACTTAATATATTATCAGGTATGGGTATCCGTGGGTATGGATATAATCAAATCCGTGCCCGTATCCATATAATAATGGGTAGTCAAATACCCGTTCATTATACCCGTGGATACCCGTTTTGCTACCCACCCCGTGCCCATGACGGATTTTGCCCACAAATACCCGTGGGCATGAGTATTTTTGCCACGCCTACAGTCCCATCATTGGTAAACCCATCCTTAGATAAGATATGTATGATTACAATTTGTTTGGTTCTACAATGTTAATAATTAATTTTAAATAAATTAACTTTATAGAATTTATTAGGACTAAAAGTGAGTTAAACATTGAATTTTTTAGTAGTGGCCGGAGTTTGAATCCCAGACCTTACATATTTTATGCATTATCTCAATCAACTGAGATAAGCTCACTAGGACAGTTAAACATTGAATTTACAACGGGAAAAACAATTTAGAGACAAAAACTTTAAATGATAGCTAAATTCAAGTTAAAATCAATTATGAAAGTAAATTGTTTCGGATTGGGCCATTGCTCATCATGAGGCATAAATACCTAATAAGGTTCCTACTCCAGAGGTGAATCACCATATCTAACACGGGGCCGTGAAATATGGGAAACGAACCCAGAGGTAATTTGATCACTTTACATTATCATCAAACGCAGTGGCGGAATTAGGGGGTGGCAAGGGGGAGCCACCGCCACCCCATTATTTCTGTGAAATTACGAAAATGCCCTTGGTTAATAATAATATTTTCCAACTAATTTCATTTGGTCACCTATTTTCTCTCTCATCTGAAGAGAGAACGCGTTCTCTTCTTCTCCAAGCAACAAAATCATTGATCGAGACAAGACAAGCACACCACCACCGCACCGATCCACCGCCGTCCAACCGCAACCGCCGCCTGGACCAATCACCTCCTTCTCCAATCTCCATTCATCTTCTCTCTTGTTTAAAGTCTCCACAAACCCTAATTCTGGTAAATTGCAAGTTAATATGAAATTGAATGTATTTTCCTTCAAATATGATTATTCTCTGATGATTACATGTTTTTAATGTTGTTAACCATCTTAATTTTGGCTTTATCTTAAATTCTCTTTAACTGTTTGTTGGTTTTGAAAAAGTATAGCTTTTTGTTGATGTTATTTAAGTTAACTGTTAGTTACTTAGTTGTGATAACTTGTTCTATATTTTTTGTTGGTTTTAATCACTTTTAGTTACCTTTGATTGTTCAATTTATGGTTTTTTCAAGTGTTGGTTCACTTTGAGTTCAATTATCAATTTTAGAGACTCTGTTTTTTGCTTTTTAGCTATCAGTTTATGGTTTTTTCAAGTGTTGGTTCACTTTAAGTTCAATTATCAATTTTAGAGACTTTGAAGTACCTTATAATTGATTCTGTCAAATAAAATATATATGATTAATGAAACGTAAAACTTTAGTGCTTCATAAGAATGTAAAACTTTGAAGTACCAATATTTACAAGTTGCAAGGAGAATTAAGAAACTCATTCAGCTGCTTGCTTTTAAAACTGAAGGCTGCTTAGAAGTAATGTACTCTAAAGTTTCTTGGTAGTAGATGTGAAACTTTTGCATAGAAGTCTACTGAAACACCATATATGTAATTTGAAGTTGAGCATCTGAAGAATATAATTTAATTACGTAGGCATACTCCAGATTCTGTTAAAATAGATTTTGGAATATTATGTTCCCTTTGATATGTTACAAACTATTGTTGATTGTAATTTTATTGTTGGTTTGATTCTTGTTGTTAACAGGTGGAACAGTTAAGATGAAGTTTCAAAGAATTGATTCTATTTTCAAGAGGAAGGTCGTTGATATTCAAAGAGATGAAGTTATAATTTCTTCATCCGAACTTGAACATGTTCATGAGAATCCAAGAATTGAAGAAAATGAGTCTCATCCTTCAAAGATTAATAGAGTTGATCCGGAAGACATTGAAATTTTTTTAGAAAGGGATCCAGGAAAACGTATTCCAATTTGGAAATATCCACCAAAACAAATGGATGCAATACGAAGAGCCTATCTAAAATGGGGTCCTTATCAATCAAACTTAGAAAACTATCCCATGTCCGGTATCGGGAAAGCACAAAGGCGATTTCAACACAGTTGGTTTAGCTTGTTTTCTTCGTGGCTAGAATATTCGCCGTCAAAAGATGCTGCATATTGCTTACAATGTTATCTATTTAGCAACAAACCAAGTGGACGTCACGGATCAGAAGTATTCATTTCTATTGGCTTTAGAAGTTGGAGGAAAGTTAGGAATGGAGAGAATTGTTCCTTTCTTAAACATATAGGGAAGGATCCTCGCTCACCACACAACAATGCAATGAAAGCTTGTCAAGACTTCTTGAATCAAGATGGGCATCTTAGGAATGTTATTGAAGTGCAAAGTTCGACTCAAATTCTGAATAATCGACTATGTCTCAAGACTTCAATTGACACTGTTCGTTGGTTAACAATTCAAGCTTGTGCTTTTAGGGGTCACCGTGAAGGAAACAAATCGAGAAATCAAGGTAATTTTCTTGAATTGTTAAAACTTTTAGCATCCTACAATGATGAAGTTGAAAAAGTTGTGTTGAAAAATGCTCCAGAAAATTGCAAATATACTTCGCATCAAATCCAAAAAGAGATATTGCAAATTCTTTCTAGTAGGGTGAGAAAACATATTCGTGAAGAAATTGGTGATTCTAAATTTTGCATCGTCGTTGATGAAGCTCGTGATGAGTCAAAAAAGGAACAAATGGCTCTTGTGTTAAGGTTTGTTGATAAATGGTTTGGTACAAGAGAGATTTTTTGATGTGGCACGTGTTAATGACACTGCTTCCTTAACTCTTAATGAAGCAGTATGTGGTATACTTTCTCGACATAACCTTGATGTTTCAAACATTCGTGGTCAAGGGTATGACGGTGCTAGAAATATGAGAGGAGAATGGAATGGTTTACAAGCCTATTTATGAAAGATTGTCCTTATGCTTACTATGTCCACTGTTTTGCTCATCGGTTGCAACTTGCCTTAGTTACTGCATCAAGAGAAGTTGCATCAATTCATAAATTCTTTGAGAAGCTGATTTTTGTTGTCAATGTTGTTGTTGCAACTTGCCTTAGTTACTGCATCAAGAGAAGTTGCATCAATTCATAAATTCTTTGAGAAGCTGATTTTTGTTGTCAATGTTGTTGGTTCTTCTACTAAGCGCCATGATGAGTTACAAGCTGCCCAATCAAAAGAAATCGAAAATTTGTTAGAGACTGGGGAGATTGTAACTGGTAAAGGTAAAAACCAAGTTGGTACTGTGAAAAGAGCTGGAGATACTCGTTGGGGATCACATTTCAACTCTATTTGTAGCTTGATAAGTATGTATGGAGCAACTTGTCCAGTTTTGAAAATCATTGCAAAAGATGCAAAAAAAATTGCCCAACGTGCAGATGCTGATAGTTCTTACAATCACCTAAAGTCTTTTGATTTTATATTTATCTTGCATTTGATGAAAGAAATTATGGGGACAACAGATTTGCTTTGTCAAGCCTTGCAAAAACAATCTCAGGATGTTGTTAACGCTGTGCTTTTGGTTCGTTCAACAAAAGCTCTTATTCAAGATTTGAGAGAAAATGGTTGGGATAAGTTGTTTGCCAATGTGGTGTCCTTTTGTGAAAAGCATGATATTGAGGTTCCTGACCTCAATGACAGTCATTCAACAACAAGGTTTGGGCGTTCTCACCTTGAAGAGAATCAGGTAACAATAGAACATTATTTCAGAGTTGATTTTTTTTACTACCATTGACAAACAATTACAAGAGTTGAATAGCAGATTTAGTGAGCAAGCAATGGATTTGTTGACTCTAAGTTGTGCTTTGTCTCCGGAGGATGGATATAAAGCTTTTGACATTAGCACTATATGTAGTCTTGTTGAAAAATATTATCCCATGGATTTTAGTGATCAGGAGAAGATTAATTTGCCATTTCATCTAAAACATTTCCTTTTTGAGGCTCGTGAATCATCAACTTTGAAAAATTTATCAACTATTCAAGAATTATGTTCATGTTTGCCTGCTGCCATTCCTGCCAATGGACAACCCAAAAAACACTTGTTGCTTGATAGGTTGTTGCGTCTTGTTATGACTCTTCCGGTTTCTACAGCCACAACTGAAAGATCTTTTTTAGCAATGAAAATTATCAAATCTAAGTTGAGAAACAAGATGGGACATGGTTTTTAGCAAATAGCATGTCAGTTTACATCGAAAAGGATATTAGTGAATGTATTAGTTCTGAATCAATTATTGATGATTTCAAGTCACTCGGAAAGCGTAAAGTGCGTCTTTAGGTATGTAATGATCGACTTTATATATTATGTAGTTTAAATTTTGAATGATTGATTTTTGGTTTATTTTGAATGATTTATATATTATATTTTAGTTTATTTTGATGGCGGCATGACGGCCACCCCAAACATTTTTGTCTGGCTCCACCACTGATCAAACGACAACTCATATTGCACATCAGGTAGCGCGCAATGCTTATTGTAAGGTCGAACTCAGCTAACAATGTATATATCGTTAAAGGAAACACCTTTAATTGAGTTCGAATACGAGATCTCATAATTGTATGTTTTAGTTTCATTAGTTTTTGACTTCATCTAAGATAAAAAAAAAAAAAAAAAAAAAAAAAAAAAAAAATGTTTTGTCCTTGAAAATTTGAGATTGTAATTTAAATTCCATATTCCTTTCTTTTTCCTCCAAGTTCTACTAAAAACGTAACTTTCAGGAAAATGAAATATTTCTCCGTAAGACTGGTATATATTATTTTAGTTTTGTTATCGAATGCCAGGAGACTTTATAAGGATCCAAAATTTTGAAATTGTTCCTTTAAAAAATTAAATATTATAAATTTCAATACATTGAATACCAAATTTTCATAAAAATTATATATTAGAGGTTCTTAAAAAATGTCTGAAGACACTCATTAACATTTTACTATATTTTTTGACATAGTGACGTCCTCATTAAGATAAGACTGATATATTTGTTCTAGATTTATCATTGATATGCATGAGAGAAGAAAAAAAAACTGAAGATTAACAAAAGATGACCGATTATTAACTAATCTAACATTTTCGTTGATTTTTCATCATATGTTTTTTTGATTGATAATATCTAATGAAATGTTATAGAATGCCTACTAAAACATAGGTTAAACTTCTTTTAGTCTTTTAAATTTGACAAAAAATATCAGGTTCTTTAAGTTTTAAATTTTCAAATAGTTCTTTACTACCCTTTTAAGGATTTGAAAGTTAAAAAAAATTCATAGGACCTATTGAAAACTTATAAAACACTTAAAAGAACTTATTTAAAAATTAACAAACTTAAATGATTGCTTCGATATTTTTGTCAAACTTAAATGATCAAAAAATATTTTACCTAAAACAAAAACATTGTCGATTTTTATTTTTATTTTTTAGAAGAGAAGAAGCTTAAAGCATTTCATTAATCTTGTCGATTTATATTATATACACACACTCATGTTGTTTGAATAGAGAAAATTTATTTACCGGATGTATATAGGGGTGTACATGGGTTGGGTAAACCCAAAAAACCCGTCAAACCCATCCAAAAAAATCCAAAAAAGTGGGTTGGGTTGGGTGATTGGGTGGATATGGTTTTAAAAAATGAAAAACCCATAAAAAATAATGGATTTTGGGTAAAACCGAACCCATACCCAATAAACCAACTTACCCAATAATTTTCAAATTTTAATTTCATTTTCATAGAGAGGAAGAAGAATAACAAATGTTTTGATCATAAATTTAGTTTAATTTTTAAAATTGACACAACACATCCTTTATATTGAAAATAAAAAAAATATTAGAGTTACAAATTATGATGTTGCAATTTATAGTTACTTTGATGCTAAAGCAATTTTACGTCATCCAACTTTAATTTATTTCAAGTATTCGATGATCAAATTTTTTATTTAATATTAAAATTTATTATTTTATGATGCTAAAATATAGTGAAAATATGTTACATAATTATTTTAAGAATATAAAAAGTTGAAAATTTTTTATGAAAAAAATACAAGGATTCGTCGTTTAGTCATTTCATATTAACAAAAAAAAATTGAATAATCCACTACCCAACCCAAACCAAACCGGAAATTAGTAGGTTTGCCCAAACCCACCCATTAATTTAACGGGTGAATATTTTACCTAATCCAAACCGGAGTACCCTATATGGTTCGGGTCTTGGGTTTGGCCAAACCTAACTCAAATCAACCCATTTACACCCCTAGATGTTTATATAAGTTTTTATTCAAGTGAAAAATAAACCGCCTCAAAATAATTATCAGCTTGTCCCCTCAAAAAATAAAATTATCAGCTTGACATTGTTCCATCAATTTCTCGGGACCCTCTTAGGAAACTACCATGCAATTTCCTTCTCATCAGAAAGGTTACGTATCTTTAATTTCCATAATTCAGTTCTGCTCCCCAAGCAATTTCATAGCAACTCC
Organism: Medicago truncatula; assembly: GCF_003473485.1. Classification (NCBI taxonomy): domain Eukaryota; kingdom Viridiplantae; phylum Streptophyta; class Magnoliopsida; order Fabales; family Fabaceae; genus Medicago; species Medicago truncatula. Next base: position 35,838,301 of record NC_053049.1, read on the forward strand.
CTCAAAAGCTACTCTTAATTTCCTTATATATATCTCAATCTTTTTATTTGACTCTTGCATTATATCAAAAGACTACCTATTAGTAATTTCATGTCACCTTTCAAATAATAATATATTAATAATTTTGTATATGTTGGAGAGGAAATTGAATTAGGTTTCTCAAAAATTTCATTTTTGTTATTATGGCTAGAATTCTAAAACCATCCAAGTGGTTCGCTAACAAATTAGGTCTCAAGCTTATTAGATCAAGATCTTCAAATTCATCATCATTATGCTCTCCAAGATCTCCAATTTCACTGTCCACCACACCAAAAACTAACACCAATGAAGATGAAAAAGGATTAAGAGAGGTTTTTAAGTACTTTGATGGTGATGGAGATGGAAAAATTTCAGCCTATGAATTAAGGTCATATTTTGGTTCAATTGGTGAGCACATGTCTCATGAGGAAGCTGAAAGGGTGATAAATTACCTCGACGGCGACGGCGACAACTTGTTGGATTTCAATGATTTTATTAAGTTGATGAAAGGTGAAGGAGGAAGAGATGATGATAAAGATTTAAGAAAGGCTTTTGAGATGTTTGTGTGGGAGGAGAAAGAAGGTTGTATTACTCCAAAAGGGTTGCAAAGGATGTTGCAACGTCTTGGAGATGATAGGTCTTATGAAGAGTGTGTGGTTATGATTGATGCATTTGATATTGATCATAATGGGGTTCTTGATTTCAACGAGTTTCATCAAATGATGGCTTAATTAATAATATTAATCCTTAGTTAAATGAATCTTCTTTGTAAATGTTGATATTCCAAACGAAATATGGAATATATAAATGTGTAAAAATATACATTGTCAAGAGTGAGTGTGAGTTAGTCAAAAAAGAAAAGGAATGAGTGAGAGTTTGCTAGATTATTAAGATTCGTGTATGTTTTTTAATTTCATCAACATACTTAAAAAAATATATATATATATCATAACCGCTTTTTGAGATTTGGAATCCATTATAAAGTGCTTTAATCGTGGCCAAGATGAAGCCCAGGTGAGGGTTAAATTCAGGACTGTTCCAATGTATTTGTAGGCATGTATTTATAGGTTGAAAACGAATTTTAAATTGAGACATTTTAAGTGTGTTGATATAGAAATATAAAAATTAATAACACTAAATGTGTAATTTTATTGAAGCATGTTAGCCGGTGGTATTGACTTGGAACATGAGTGTTCTTCTTCTCAAGATCTCATGTTCGATTTTTTTCGGTACTAATATGGATGGGTTAATTTAATATTTATTTTTTAAAATATATTTGAATATCGATTCATCGGACTGTGAGAGTTTAACTCTTTCCGTTAGACTCAACATCATTAATGAAAGAACTTTTTAAAAACAAATAACATTATATTCATAGAAATATGAAGAAAAAAGTCTATAACTCTTGGGATCAAACTTGTGACGTGAACTAAAAGTCTATGATTCTCCATTTAACTACTAATTGTGGTAGGCGCGAAGATATTTAAAGAATATAACTTATAGAAATATGTTTAAAGTAAAAAGGATTCGGAGCCTAATATGAGGTCTAAATTTTTTGGAGGCCTAAAGGTCTTGCTTTAGCAACAACCTCCTTAGGCAGACTCTAATTAAAATTCATGCCAAAAATGAGGAATTTTTTTTTTTTTTAGAAAATATTGCATTTAATTTTCTGCTCGAGCATTGAATCAACCTTTTTTTTGGATCAAATACTTTAGTAACAAGAATGTCACGCTATAATCCTGAAGAAGTGACGAATCAAATGTGTGTTCAAACTTACGGTCCAACACGTAAAATATAATTGTAATCAGGGCCGTTTTTAAAAATTTGGTGGCCTAAGACGAACCTACAATTTGGGTCATAAATATTGAGTATATAAAAAAAAATGAAATTTCTAAAGTATGGAAATAATTTGCTTGAAGAATATAAGGGGTGTGAGGTGATTTCTTTTGATTTTTACCAAAGAGTTTGAGATGATGGAAGGTTTAGAATTTGAACTCCCTTTATAACCTCAGAGTAGATTATAAATGGGCCTCTTTGAAATGGTTTTCAAAAACTGTTTTTCTGTTTTATAAAACTGAAAATTTTAAAAACTTGTTTGATGAAGGTCTTCTCAAAATTAGTTTTTAAAAACTGTTCCAATTTTATTGTTTTAAAAACTGAAAAACGAAAACTGCCAAAAGTTGTTTTGCTTTTTGTTTTCAAGTTTTCTCTCAACTGAAAAACAAGAAAGTCTTTCATTAATGGCATTTTAGTAAATCTTTTAAAAAATTAAAATACTTAAAACTGATTTAAAAGTACGATAATCAAACACATTTTTTTTTTTTTTTTAACTTTAATCTTAAATAGTGTTTTGTAAAAGTGATTTATAAAACTGAAAAGCAAAATTCAATCAAACAGGCCCATAGTCTTTTTTTTTTTTTTTTTTTTTTTTTTTTTTTTTTTCTTTTTTCTTTTCGGTTCTACTCGAGCATGATTAATTAACTAAGAAGCTGGCACTACTGTATGTTTTGTAAATTGGAATGCATCTTTCCGATAATGCCATCTATTGTACTTGCACCTTAAGCCAAAGGAAACTGATTGGCAAAGTGAAGAAAGTAACATGCCATGTCGACTTTATTTCATTGGTAGATTTTAGTGGTTAAGATAGTCTCAATTTATCCAAATAAATGACGGGTACAATTGAGTAGAGAGATAGGCAAAAACATCTCATTTATGAATATCTCACATAAAATGGTACCCTCAATTTCTTTTGTAAAGTAGTGAGATCTTAACTCAAAGAGTGAATCATCAAATTCGTCTTTGAATTTTTACGAATCGGTCGAATTCATCTCTCAATTATGCGAAATATCAATTTAATCCTTGAATTTGTTAAATGTCAATCAAGTTAGTCCTTCTGTTCAACCAGAGCATTAATGGTGCTGACGTGGCCGTTAACCTCTCACATGTCAGACGCCACGTAGACAATGACTAATTTGGCCGATAATAACAAACATTTTAGAGGACCAAATTGATTGATTTGCAGAAAATATTTTGGCTTTCTTCCCCAACAGATCTTTACTTCCCCAACGGCTCTTTCTTCCCCAAATATATAAAATTGGAACCCTAATTACATAATCTGCAATCTACACTCCAAAATCACCAAAACTTCTTCCAATAATAAGTGGTCCAGTTCTTCCCCAATTCAAAAAACTTCAAACCCGAATTTTTTTTCTTATTGAATCTGAAAGCCAAAATTCCCAAAACTTCTTGAAGCAAAACTATTGAAATTGAATCTGAAATGATGGGACGTGGGAATATGAGAAAAAACGGTTATGAAAGTTGAGCTTTATCTTCAAGCTCCAAATTTAATGGTGATGTGAGAGCGCTTGAATGTTGGTGTCCTAGAATTTGTGTTGTTAGTAAAACCAATACTGTAAAAAAACCAGGAAGGTCATTCTATGCTTGCCCTATGACAAATGTTTGTTTAACTATTAAACATGTGATGTCATCTTGGTTTGAACAACATAGGACTGATTTTGAATGCCAAAATGTTTCTAACAACATTAGCTAGTTATTCTTCTGTTTGGCAATGTATATCCTTCAGCACATCCCTCTTTACTTGTTCTGTGATAAAATGAAATCACTATTCATTGTGTTCGCTTCTACTATGACACACAAGACTCTTAGCCAAATAAACAGTTGATTTATATTCAATAAACAATCCAATATATAGATCGCATACTTCAATCTTCAATTCCATCAACACATATTCTAATCAAATTGCTTAACATGTTGCAAATCCACCTGATATATACTCAGATTCCCAGGTTGAAAAAGCAACTCAAGTTTGTTTCTTGGTACACCTGGATGTTGTAACATCAAGAATAATAGTGATCCTAATGAATAATAGTGTTCTTGAACAAACTCATTTTTTTCTTAGACCACTGTTAATTATTAATAATCTCCACTTTTTGTTTAGTTTCTTTGTAGTTATTCTTTTGGATTCAGCCCCTTATTCAAAAATAAAATTAAGAAACATTGAAATTACAATTATATATAGAATCATGGTTTGTCATCAAGTAATCAACTCCGTCTTTTGGTGTTTTATTTTACTTGTTGTTATGCTCACATTTTTTACAACAAATGCTAGTTCTACCGAGAAAACTAAGATAGAAGACAAGGAAATGAATGTGATTGATCAATGTTGGAGATTCAATCCTAAATGGAGGAAACATCGACAACAACTTACCGTTTGCTCAGTGGGATATGTAGGGAAAATGACAAACAACATAGGCAAGGACTTAATCCATTATACAGTTACCGATCCTAGGGACCACCCTTTAAATCCAGCACCTGGAACCTTGAGATATGAAGCATCTAGGATTCAAGGCAAAGTTTGGATCACACTTAAACGGAACATGAACATTAAGCTTGTGAGACCCCTTCTCATCAGTAGTTTCACCACCATTGACGGTCGAGGCGTCGATGTCCACATTGCAGATAATGCGTGCCTGATGATATATAAGGTAATAACTAATGATTAGTGAAAAATTACCAAACAGTATTGAATTTCAAATCAAATTATAGATGAAACAAATGGACAATTGGAATGTCTCCCATAATGCAACGTTGTAGCCAAAAAATTCCATGTAAAAAAATGCTAGCAAAGCTGCCCTAGTTAAAAAAATAGATATACCATTATATACTATATTATCATCTAAAACATGAAACGAATACATTTTGATTTTATTTTATCGTCTCCAAAACTTATATAACATTAAAATTTGAGATGAATTCTATCATTTTCTTTTTCTAACTTTTGTCCGAAATTTCTTTTTCATTCAAGTTTGTATAATCATTATTATAGTTAATTTCATTTTATTCTTTTAATATTTCAATCAACATCTATTACTTTCTAACTTATAATGACATGTTTGTTATCTGTTATTAGGCAACCAACATAATCATCCACAGAATTAGGGTTCATCATTGTCGACCTCAAGCTCCTGGAATGATGATGGGTCCCGATGGAAAGATAATTTCATTAGGTCAAGTTGATGGAGGTGCAATCAGATTGGTTTCTGCTTCAGAAATTTGGATCGATCATAACACACTTTATAATTGTCAAGATGGTCTTCTAGATGTTACACGAGGTTCCACTGATATAACGATATCCAACAATTGGTTTAGAGAGCAAAATAAAGTTATGCTTCTTGGTCACGATGATGAATTTGTGAGAGACAAAAACATGAAAGTCACCGTTGTATACAACTATTTTGGACCTAATTGCCACCAGCGCATGCCTAGGTAATTTATGATTGCAAAATTAATAGTTTTTTATACAATAAACAAAATTAAAAGTAAAAAAAATATTTCTAAATTTATTGATAGGTTTTATCTTTTATTTAATTTTTTTTACAGAATTCGTCATGGATACGCACATGTTGCAAATAATCTGTACATGGGATGGGTGCAATATGCAATAGGTGGAAGTATGGAATCAAGCCTTAAAAGTCAATCAAACCTCTTCATAGCACATGCAACCGGGAAAAAGGAGGTAATTATTTCAAGCAATTAAGACACCAATCTTTTATGATTGTTTCGTTCATAAAATGAGTACAACGTGTTAAATTAAATATATAATTGGTGTAGGTGACATGGAGAAAAAGTAGTAATGGAATTGGAGATACATGGAAATTTTATTCAGTTGGGGACGCTTTTGAAAATGGAGCATCCTTCGTGGAAACAAAAGGTGGACAAGTGACTAAACCAAATTATAGCCATGAACAGAATTTTAAAGTTGTTGATGCCAAATATGTAAGATCATTGACAAGTTCATCCGGCGTGTTACAATGCAGTAAAACCTCAATATGCTGAGTTAAAATTCGTAAAGGAAGATGCATTTCACTCTCTTGATGTTAACATTTGAGAGATTAATTTTGACAATGGAATCTTTTTGAAAAAAGATGCAACAGATAGACCTCGGCAAAAAAGATGTATTACATTAATGAGGATGACCTTTGATATTCACATGAGTAGTAGTACAATATAACATGTCTCGATACAAATTGAATGTTGAGTTAGTTTGGGAAGGTTAAAATAGTGCACTTATTGGCGAATTTAGAAAATGAATATCTAATTCATTCAAGTGTAAAATTAGATTAATGACATTGAAAATATTACTACATTATAATATCAGTGTGCCTCTATTATGGTTCTAATTAGTGTGGCCGACTTTTTTTTATTCCACAACATCATTATTGATGCATATTTGTCTTGAAAGAATTGTGCAATAATCATAAATAATTAGGAGAACGTATATCATGCCATCGACTTTTAACTGTTTAAAATCGGTTACTTTTAATGAAAAACACTTAAAAACAATTTTCAAAAGGAAAAATAAGAATGAACTAAAATAGCATTAACTACATTTGTTTTCCCTCTCAAAATCACTTTAAATATTTTTTACTATTTAATATTAAATATCTTTTTTTGGAAAAAACAGAAAAACTTTTCTTTCTTTAGAAAGTTTCCTAATTGATTATATAATATTTAAGCTGTTAAATATACAATTTTAATCAATATTCTTCAAAAAATAATTAATCAATATTTTTAATTTATAAATAACTTTTTATTAAGCTCACTTTCATGATAAACACAAAATGAGTTTTGAGAAATTATTGTATGTTAAAAGGACACTATTAGAAGTTGTTCACTAAGTTACACAGATAAGGTACGAGACTTTAAAATAAATCTTAGTACGTTAACATGAATTTATTTTAAAAATAAATTTAAAAATGAATGTTATTTATATGTACATGACAAAATTGTTTCCACATTTCATAGTTGCTCACAATCACATTCTAGTACAAAAGTTGAAAATGTCCACAAATACTATGTCTATACATTAATGAGGTATCTAAGATACGCTTAGTAAAAAGGCTTACATATGTGATGACCTCCGTTTAGTTGGGTTAAGCTTAATTGTGATGGTGTTTGGAAGGGATCTGGTACTCTTGCAGGGTGTGGAGGGCTTCTTCGAGACTCTAATGGCAGATGGATCAAAGGCTACTTCAAGAAGATTGGAATGTGTGATGCTTTTCATGCTGAAATGTGGGGCATGTACCTAGGTTTGGACATGGCGTGGAGGGAGAATACAACTCATCTTATAGTGGAGAGTGACTCAAAGATCTTGGTCGACATGATTACTGAAAATTGCAATTTTAGTGGAACAACTCCTACTTTGGTTAGGCGTATTCGACAACTTTTGAGTTTGAGTTGGACTGTCAAAATTACCCATACTTGGCGGGAAGGCAACAAAAGTGCAGATTGGATTGCTAATTTCAGCATTTCGACGGATTTTCTAGATTTTCATATTCTGGAGACTCCTCCTAGTGAGCTTCAGAGTCTTTTGTTTGATGATATTTCCGGAGCTTGCATGCCTAGGAACGTCCGTTTAATTTCTTAGTTTTCTTTCCTTTGGGCTTTGCCCTCTTTTGTAAAAAAAAAAAAAAAAAGGCTTACATATATGTTTAAACATATATTTGACCCTTTTTGAATTTGTATGTACATCAATTCTTGTATAGGTCAAAAAAATATATAGGCAGATAATCGGCAAAATAGTTCTAAATTAAAATATATATTTTTATACAATAGCTCTAATATGATAAGAACATGACTAATAATGTGGACTAAACATATCAATCTATCTATCCTAAGAGAAGTTGTTTTCTGCCATTTTTTCACACAATCTGGCATAAGATTGTTACTCTTTTTTTTATTTGGTTGTTGGGGTTTGAACCCCAGACCTTACATATATTATGAATTGTCCATACCAACTGAGTTAAGGTCACGAGGACACATGAGATTGTTACTAATATACTAAGGAAAGCATCAACAATATACCAAATTTCTTGTTAAAAAAAACAAAATACCAAATTTTTAATTCAATTACTGAATTTGCATTCCCTCAATCAACGAGCTATGATGGGAGTAACCATTTCAGCAACCTCTACATCTAATCCATAAGTCCAAGACACCTCTAACAAAGTAGGAGAGGGTTGAGTGAGAAGAGAAAGACTAAGAACAACTTCTCCCATAGTTGGTCTTAACAAAGGTTGTTCTTCTATGCAATTCACTGCCAAAGTGAATAAACTAAGAGCTTCAACAACATTATAAAACCTCCCTAACTTAGGATCCATCCATCTTCTAACAATTTCTTCTCTCTTTTGTTCTGTATCAAACACACACTTAAAATCTTTCCACAACATATTCACCTCGCTATGTTCGCTATACGACAAAAACTTCTTTCCTGTTATTAGCTCCATCAGAACCATTCCATAACCTAAAACATCAACTTTTGTTATCATAGGATTCTTTGTAGTTCTTGCAACAGAAAAATTTGCTATCTTGGCCTTAAATTTTGAGTCAAGAAGAATGTTACTTGATTTGATGTTCCTATGGACTATACATGGTTGTGTGTGTTCATGCAAGTATTGCAGCCCTATTGCAATATCAACTGCTATGCTTAACCTCTGACTCCAACTAAGAGTGCAAAACTCAGATAATAACCAGTTATAAAGAGATCCATTTTCAGCATATTCATATACAAGAAAGTGATTTCCATCATATCCTGAAGAGACACCTACTAGTTTCACTAGATTTGCATGATTTACCTTTTGTAAAATCATCAACTCTTCTGTGACTGTGATATGTCCCTTTACATTTTTCACAGCCAAAACCAAACCATCTATTTTAGCTTTGTACACTGATTTCCCTATCTTACACATTTCATTAAGGTTCATGGTAGCTTTCATAATCATACCAACTTCATACACTGTTGGCTTACTTACATAATTTGAAACTTCGGAAATTAACTTATCTGTTATCTCCACAGAAGGCACACACTTATTCTCACAAGCCTTTCTCTTCCTTAAACAATAAACATAAAAAAGTAATAATAATAGTGAAATCAGAATAGTGCATCCTAGACATATACCAATGGAAATTATAATAGAAAAATGATTGATTCTCTTTCTTTCACTTGAAGAATAGTATGATTGAGAAAGAGCTGGTAAGTTTTTCACAGGAATAAAAACTGGAAGGTTGATTGCAACAGTGAAGTTTTGACCAAAGTTGTTTGTATTTGCTGTGATTATGTCCTTTGGTGATGCACCAAGCTTGGAAGCTACAAGTGTAAGATTATCATTAGGCTGCCAAACATAAGTAATGAGATACTCTATCCCTTTTGCAAAATAGTTTGAAGGGCACCTACAAAACAAAGGGATGTTTATTTTGGTGCCTATTTTCAACAAATATGGATTCAGATTAGGGTTTGAATCTTCCACTGTCTGCCAATTAGTGAGATTCTGATACGAAATGGTCGAAAGATAATAGTAACTTTCACTTTCTTTGATTAAGTGTGAGATATTGGCAAAAGAGTAGTTTCCATTTCCATTGCAACCACAAGTTATAGGTATAAGCAAAAGTTGGCCATGAATGAGGTTCATATTTTCATCTTTTATGTTGCTTGCTCTTGCAATGGATTGAGGACTGGTGTCAAATATATCAGATATGGCTGTGAGGGTTAAAAAGTTTGGAGAGTTAGCAAAGTATGCAACATATGTGTCACATGAAGGAGAGGAATTCAAAGTACATGAGAAGTTTTTTCCATTGGCTTGTGGCAATTGAAGTAGGATATGGGTGGCAGAAAAGAATATGAGTGTATGAAAAAAGGAAGAAACCATTGTTGTCAAAATTAAAGGTGGTGAACAAATGAAAGGCACAAGGGAAGATAAAGCAAATTTGTAGTAGTTAGAGATAACCAAATTCAATATTGATAATAAAATACTTGGTTGAATTAATAAAGTAAGCTGGAGATTTTGTCTATAGCTTTAACCTAAATTTCTTTTGTTGCATTCTTATTTGTTGACACATTGGACATTTGTCATTTATATTGGCATTATGCCATTCATGCACACGAATGGAATTACATAAATTCTATACTACATCATACTTTTAACGTTTCAGCTAAGATTGTGCAATTTGCTTGAATACTATAATGCCAAATCCATTTTAGGACGGCTAGTTGTCTTTGCTACCACTTTTATCTATGAAGAGCTAGCAAGGCCACATACCAAACCTAAACAAGGACCTAACTCTCTTGTAATCAGACATTCGCACATTCGAAATATTAGTGGATATTTGATTAAATAGGACGGTTCAAATTTAAGTTTGGTATTTTAAATCATTAAATTAGAATTAAAATCTTTATTTTTTCACCTTCAATCTAGATAAAATTGTTATCAATGTCCCGAATGCATAACCACACATTGCACTAATTCGAAATATAATGTAGCCAAGGTGCTATGCTCTTGCAAGAAATATATCAATAATTTTTTAATTCCTCAAACCAATGTTTTTCAAGAAATTACATATCCATGCTAACAACAAATTTTGATTTCTCAAACATGTAATCAACATGCCCACGGACATGACTACAAGAAAAGGGGGGGCGTTTTATAAAAAAAATAAAATAAAGTATTGGAATTTGATTTTACCAACGCCAGAAACACCGGAGGTAAAAGTATTAGTCTGTAGGTAACACCTCTACATACATTCAATTCAACCGTAGGTAAATGTACTGTCCGTAGGTATAACACTACTAGAAACTCTTCTTTTTTCTTTGGATTTTCATGTGGAAACTAATCCGCAGGAATAGCTGAGGATTTTGCGGTAGCTTCCCTTTGTCTCACGAAGTTTCCTGCGGATTAAAAAGCTGCAGGAACATCCGCAGGTAACTATTATTTTGCTGAGGATTTTCTTGCTGAATAATTATCCAATGAGTAGTGTTATTCTTGCGATTCCTTAGAGTGTGTTTGGATGAGGTAATTGATAAATTTTAAAGAATTTAGAATTCTAGGTAATTTAAATGATTCAATTAAATTACTTTCATTTCTCAATTCTTTTGTTTGGATGAAATAATAAAAAAAAATTCATTGTCATCATTTTTGGGCAACTTTTATAAATTTTAATTTTTTTGGGCCAAATTTGAAAATTGAAATTAGGGGTCAAAATGTAAATTTCAAAAAATTGAGGGGTCAAATTATAATCTTTGAAAAATTTGAGTGACCAATTTGCAATTTTTTGGACATTTATTGGGTCAGTTTGAAATTTTTGGAAAATTTGAGGACCAAAATGCAAAATATGAAAAATAACAACAATGAAGAAATTTGAAATTCTTAGTTTTTAGGTGTCATTTGAAATTCTCTAAATTTAACTTGAACAAAATACTTCGTAAATTTCCATCATTTTGAAAATGCTTCAAATTATTATCCAAACAATGGAATTCACCCCAAAGTATTTGAATTCCCTCAAAACAATATATTCCCTCAAAACATTCCCCCATCCAAACACACTCTTAGGAAGTTCCGCAGGAATTGATGCGATTTTTCATATAGTCTTTGCTGCGGATTTTCCTGCGGTTTTTCAATTTGTGAATTTCTTAATTTTAGATATTGAATATAGACCCTATAATTTTAAATTTCAGTCCAAATAAACATATAATGAAATAAAATGTCAAATACTTACTATCGTTTGTAATTAATATTTTTTTTTGTTTAAATTCAATGTTAAAATATTTTGGGAAATAACATAAAATTAGAACACAAATATTGAACCGAATGACTTAAAAATATTTAGATTAATTGTTGAATAAAATTCTGAGTAATAATATTTGAACATAAAAGAGATAGTTAAATTGCTGAAAATAAATAATTAAAAATGGATAATGACTCATATTTTACTAGACATACTTGTTTCCTATAAGTAAATTAATAAAAAGATTGGTTATCGCGAGTTTAACTCAGTTGGTAGGGACAATGAATAACATATACAATGTTCAGGGTTCGAACCATGGCCACCAAAAATAAATTAATAAAAAATTTGACAAAGTAAATAATTAAATAATGTAACAAACTATATGAGTATATTTATACTTACTTTTTCATCATTCCAATTATACCTTAAACAACTTTTTTTATAATAAATTTTTTGTTGGTGTCATTAAAAAAAGAATTTAGATTATATTGTATTAATGTCGGTGTCATTGAAATAAATAATTATGGTTAATTTAATTTTTTATGACATGCACACAGACAAAATTCGCCACATATGATTTTTGTTCATCGCTATAGGTCAAGTTTCTTGTAGTGGGAACACAATGGAGTATAAAGTTACAAAACTTGATTTATTCAATAGTAGAATATCAAGGATGCTTATTTCACATATCAAACTTTTTTAGGGTTTCAAACTGAAATATTAATCCGCAAAGACAATAAACTATTAAAACAATGAATAAGCTTTGTAAATTAGAATAACAATATAATGTTTTTAAGATTTGGAATTGAGGTAAATCTATTTTCTTCAAAAATTGCATCTTGACTCAATCACTGTGATAATAGGATTTAATCTCGGGTAGATTGGTACTACATGTATATTATAACCATTAACTATTTAGTCATAATTTTATTCATTTATTAAATAAAGGGATCAAAGTTACACAAGTTAAAAATATAGAAGGTTGTGAACTTGTTACCTTTTCAAAATTAAGGGGATTTGGGTGTGGATTTACTTGCCTCATCATGTACATATATTGCAAAGCATGGGGAAACTTTGGAGGGATTGTACTTGACGAAGAATATAGAGTGGAAGTAGAGCTCAAATTAAACTGTTCCATCATAGTTAGATGTTTGCATGTTGAGTTAGTGAGTAATACAAGACTCCTTGCTTTAAATTGGAGTGTTCATATTTGTTGGGATGTCTGACGGTTGTAGATATGTAGTATTGCACTAAGATATATTTAACATGCATATTTTGTGAGGTCTATGAATTTAATTAATAAAATAATAAATCAAAGTTAAATTACACGGTTCAATAGTATATTACATAATAGATTGAAATCAATAACGTTTCAACTGCATAAAAATAGCTCCATCAATCATCATAAACAAATCAAACATACATATATTTACAAACATAACAACAATAACGATGATAGACTGTGTTTTGTTTATCTATACCTATTTGTATATACTTATCGTTTCTCATTATCTCTTTCTATAGTAATTGTCTACATTTAGCTAATTGTTATATTGTCATAATTTAAGTTAATGATTTAAAAACTAACCAATCCCTTCTTCTTCCTATATTTAGTTTCTTTCTTAAACCAGTGAGTCATTTTGGCCAAAGTTTAACACAACAACTTAAACGAACTTCCAAACCACAAGCAACCACTAACAACTTTAACCTCTGTTACCACTTTCTCACACCATTATTCTCCAATATAAAAATCAAGCAAACCTCTTCCTCCTTAATATCCCTCTCTTCTCAATAACACAATTAGTATTATTATTAATTCAAAGACAAGTATATATTGAATCATGGCTTTTCATCATGTAACCAACTCCGTCTATTGGTACTTTATTTTACCTGTCGTTATGGTAACATTTTTTACTACAAATGTTAGTTCAGCAAAGAAATCTGAGATAGAAGGCATGGAAATGAATGTGATCGATCAATGTTGGAGATTTAATCCTGAATGGAGGAAACATCGACAACAACTTGCTAATTGCTCGGTGGGATATGCGGGAAAAATGACAAACAACATTGGTAAAGACTTAATCCATTATAAAGTTACCGATCACAGTGATCACCCTTTAAATCCAACACCTGGAACCTTGAGATATGGAGCTTCTAAGATTCAAGGTAAAGTTTGGATCACATTCCAAAGGGATATGGACATTAAGCTTGTGAAACCCCTTCTCATCAGTAGTTTCACCACCATTGATGGTCGAGGCGTCGATATCCACATTGCAGATAATGCGTGTTTGATGATATATAAGGTAATACTTAATAATAAATTCAAAATTATGAAAAAGTATTAAATATGAAATGAAAATTTTAGATGAAAAAAAATAGACAATTGAAATCTCAAAGATTTGTAATGGAAAAAAATGCATATGAAAAAATGCTACCAACGTTGGCCTAGCTAAACAAAAATCTTACAACTTTATTTAATAGAGGATTGTCTGAAACTTGAAACAAATACAATTTATCTTTATTTTACTGTCTCTTAAACATATAAAAGTTTAAATTAATGATAAATTCTATAAGTTTTCTCTAACATTCCTCCATAATATTTTTTTTATTCAAGTTTGTAGAATCATTATTAATTATAGTTATTTTAAGTGTCTTTTAGAATTTCAACCACATAGCTATTACTTTCTAAATTAAAATAACATGTTTGTTATTTGTTATTAGGAAACCAACATAATCATCCACGGAATAAGGGTTCATCATTGTCGACCTCAAGCTCCTGGAATGGTGATGGGTTCCGATGGAAAGATAATTGCATTAGGTCAAGTTGATGGAGATGCAATTAGATTGGTTTCTGCTTCAAAAATTTGGATTGATCATAGCACACTTTATGATTGTCAAGATGGTCTTTTAGATGTTACACGAGGTTCCACTGATATAACAATCTCCAACAATTGGTTTAGAGAGCAAAATAAAGTTATGCTTCTTGGTCACGATGATGGATTTGTGAGAGACAAAAACATGAAAGTCACCGTTATATACAACTATTTTGGACCTAATTGCCACCAGCGCATGCCTAGGTAATTTATGATTACAGAATTATTAGTTTTTTATATAATAAACAAAATTAAAAGTAACAAAAAATTGACAAATTTATTCATAAGTTCTATCATTAATTCATTTGAAAAAAAATTACAGAATTCGTCATGGATATGCACATGTTGCAAATAATCTGTACATGGGATGGGTGCAATATGCAATAGGTGGAAGTATGGAACCAAGCCTTAAAAGCCAATCAAACCTCTTCATAGCACCAACCACAGGAAAAAAGGAGGTAACTATTCCAAACAATTAATTCACCAAACTTATTTCGTATATAAAATGGGTATAATATGTTATATTAATTAATTAATTATATAATTGGTGTAGGTTACATGGAGGAAAAGTAGTAACGGAATTGGAGATACATGGGAATTTTATTCGGTTGGAGACGCTTTTGAAAATGGAGCATCCTTCATTGAAACAAAAGGTGGACAAGTGATAAAACCAAATTATAAACTTGAACAAAATTTTAAAGTTGTTGATGCCAAATTTGTAAGATCATTGACAAGATCATCTGGTGTATTGCAATGTAGTAAAACCTCAATATGTTGAGTTAAAATTCGTAAAGAAGATGTGTTTCACTTTTATGATTTTAATAATTGAAGGATTACTTTTTATTATCTACTTATGGAGATTTAAAAAAAAAAATTAAAATACAAT